>NC_090316.1:36049709-36351157 GCF_039906515.1 Pseudorca crassidens | reverse complement strand
AGTTGAATCAGGGAGCCAATTTCTATCTTAATTCTTAAAAAATGTTCACAGAACAGGAGGGATCAATTCTAAGCTTACCTTTAATCACAAATGGGGGGAAAATAAGCTGATTCATTTCAGAAGCAATAATGAGCACAACTGTTAATAATATTTCTAGTTTGAATTGAAATTTACAGGCTAATCTAGTCATCACTTATTGAAATTCTCCAACACTCACCCAGACACCGCGGGGCATGTTGACAAAGCATCAGTGATGATCAGAATTTCTTTAATTACTGAAAAGACGTGATCTATATTCCTAACACTGAACTAGGATAAAAGCTAAAGAACAAATCTGTGATTAAAGTACTCCCTTAAAATAAATGTGGGTTTTGTCAACTTTTCTATCTTTACAGAATGTTGATAAGTAGTAAACATTCAATCCCTCCTGAAAGAAATCGTGCATCCATGTGCTACCATGTGAATTATAGCTGAAGGAAAGAAAAAGCTGACCAAGTGAGAAGAAATCAGAGTTCCCAAGACTATATCCTGTTTGTAGGCACCAACATTATTCATATAGAGGTGTACTTCCACCAAATTTATAGAATGATGCATTGATCCAAATAATTGATTGACCACATGTTTCTTTTAATATACACAACTATTAATGTACTAACATCAGCGTGTGCCTAAAAAAGAGCAAAAGAAAGAACATCTGGATTTTGAAGTGGTTAGAAAACAGAAGTACCTACATTTCTGCAAATCCCTTATGCTGCTTTAATTGGGCTTATTCATCTCCAGTTTTAATAATGCTGTGTTAATTGTGTTATAAAACTAATGTTGTTAAATAAGCTCACCTGTCTGATATTGATTTGTATTGCTTACAAGTGACAGAAACATAATTACAGATACAGACAAAAGTGTTGTCAAAAAACAAAATGCTCTGAGGTGAAACAAACAGGAGGATGATAAGGCATTAAGTGCAACCTTCTTACCTAATTCATCAGAAAGTTCTTCCACTTTTTTCTCCAAAAAAGATCCCAATTCCAACTACTCCTCCCTACTGAAACTGAGCAGGACCCTGTGGACCTCTGCGGGGTACAAACAAAGCCTTTCCGTGTCCCACATTTTCTGTTTGTAGGAAAAAGGCTTTCAGCCTCCTAGACCGTTGCTGAGTTCCAAAGGGCAGATTTAAATGGTTACTAATTAGGGAAGTGAGGGAAAGCAGAAAGAAACAACAGTGCAGCCTTGGAGCAGGGTCCAGGTTCCTGCTCAAGGAATGTACAAAGCAATCTGATACAGATCTCGGAGGTTCTCCACAGGAACTAAGCGCCACCCCCCCCCAGGTGGAAGATGGTAACTTCAGGCTGAGCACCAGCACAGGGACCCCAGGCTGCTGGGAACCAGAGGCAGATGACTGAGATTCCTGGAACACCACCCTGTCAGCTCCCCACCAGCCAATCAGAAGAAAGCCACACACCCTGCAGCTCTCCTGCCAAACCTTGCTTATAAAAGCTCTTCCCTGAAAACAATCTGGGAGTTTGGGCTCTTTGAACACGAACTGCTCTTTCTCCTTGCTTGGCCCTGCAACAAACCTTTCTCTGCTCTGAACTCTGACCTTTTGGCTTGTTCGGGCACATGAACTTGTGTTCCACGTGACCTCTACCACCTCCAGCCTAGCTCAAACCACCATCATCTTTCACCCGGACTATTACCAGAGCGTCTTGTTCCTACTTTTGCCTCAAAAGCCACTGTCCACATAACAGAAGGGGTGAGAGCTGACTCATCCTAGCCTGTGAATGTAGACTGTTAAACTATCCCTATCATGAGGGATTTTGTAAGCCAGTTGTTAATCACGGCAATATGAAACATTAAATTATATATACAATTTATATTAAAAACAAAAGTAATCTCTCAATACTCATCACTTCATTCATGTAGGAGTATATTTTTCTATCATTTAAGCTCTTAAGATTATTATATTTACTCTGCCTGCATGGCGTAAATCACTTATAGTGGTGGGCTACTGTGCGTTCCCAAATCCACATGCAGTGACGTCACACTGATAGCTTCAAGTCAGCCATGATGAGGGAATTTATGTCATAGAAATTGGCAAATGCTACAAATCAGGAGTTGACCTACTATTCTGTTCATCATCTAGACCTAACAAAACTAATGGAGAAAATACTAATAATGTAGATTATGCTTAAAAGTGTGTTGAGTCTGTAGCCCCTATATTTTAAAGAACAACAACAGAGAAATTGAGGAATCAGTCTTCCAATATTTGGAAACCATTATCTGTTTCAGCAAATAAGTGGCTCACATAACTGATGAAAGAGTAAAGTTCCAACACGCATCTTTGTTATATCAGTTTCATCTTACTCATTATTGTAAATAAAAATATCAATCAACATTCATGAAAGAATGAAATGTTTTTTGAGCATCTGTCATATTCCCAGAATATACTAGGGGCTCAAAAAAACACCTCTTGAATGAATTCATTAACATAGGTTGAAATTTTCTCAATTCCTTTCTTCTCTCCCTTCCTTGTGTCATCGTAACATAGGAACCAGCGTCAGTCCTATTTCTACAAATGCCGGAATCACCAAGCACACTTTGGCCAGCTACTTAGAGTCTTTTTTCATCTATTGTTTCTATACTTCCTGCACAAAAACACCACCATCCCCCAACCATCACCTCAGGACATTTCTAGAAACTCAGTTGAGAACTTTACTATAAAAGCTGAAACTGAAAATAGATCCCCCCCGCCCCGCCCCGGGGCAACTACAACCTAAGAAGTTTGGGAGGACCTTCAAAATATGATGTTTGCATACCTTCTTTAACACTTAAAATTCGCAAATGCAAGTCTCTTGTGCAGGAGATTACTGTTAAATGGTGAATGCCAATTAAAGTTGAATGGTTAATCTTCACTAAATAAGAAGTGCTTCATATATCATGCAAAATTATCTGCCATACCATTAACACAAACCGATTAGTTAACTAGCTAAACAGATTAAATACAGATTTTCATGTTTATCGGAAATGAATAGGCCTTAACTTTAATAGTATGGAATATTCTTTCGTTAAATTTTATGACTCCTCATCCGGTTTCATTTAAAATGTCAAAATTGTAATGGTAGTGACATTCATTTTATAATAGTGTTTGAAACATATGCAGTAAAAGGGGTTGTAATAATAATGCTACAAATTACATGCTTATTTTTCCAGATCATACCTAATAGACTGTAATATCGTTTGCGGTCACAGTTCACCAGAGTTAAATTTAAAGCATAATATTAAAGTCAAGGTTCCTTCACATCTAATTAGACATTAGAACAAATGTGGCCAGGTCTGCATTCTGTTCAATATACGCAAATAATCCCTCAGAGGTAACAGAATCATTTAACAACATTAAAGGTAAAAGTAACCTGCTCTAAAGGTATACGATAAATTAGTGCAGATACACCTTCCACATCGTGCAATGTGATATCTCAGTTGCCGTAACACACCCCGAAGCATAAATCGTACCCAGCTTGTCTCACACTGCAAAATATTCAGGACAAACATAGAATATTTTATGCTTAGAAGCTTAACTTCTGGAAATTATGCCAGCAAGCGAGGCAGTTCAACAAAGCACCTATCACTGGGGTATGGACAGCACCACTGCAAATCATGGCACAGTCATTTATTTTCAGGAGCAGCAGGGAAACGTGAAAAAGAATGCATTCTGTTCATTCTTCAAAAATCCATATAAATAAGTTTTAGTTATAGACAGTATGTTAGAGGGCGAGGACTGTTGTTTTTGTTTTTGTTTTTTTGCTTGTTTGTTTTCTAAACCCACTGTCACAAATGGTTGTGCTGTATTCATCCTCAGAAATGGATGGGGGAAAATATTTCCCTGAAGTTCCATCATGTAAGATCAGAGTTAGATTCTTCTCTATTTCTGTTTTTTTATCATCTTGGTAAAAATGAAATTGGGAAGTAAAGATGGATTTTATGACATTTGCTAGCCTGCCATATAGTTTGGCATGCTGACTATAGTTTTCCAAAGACTTCTGATTGGCTCTCCGTGGACCAATCAAATTCTCTCCCTGTCTTTAACCGCCCTCTTGCCATATTTAGAAAAAGAAGGCACTGGAGGCCTGTGATACATCATTACCTGAAAATGCTTGTCTTGAATATTCCTGTAGTATCCAAACATACGAAAAATGATTCTTTCTCTTAGCCACTATGTATATAGATACTGAAAACACTGTAATAAGCACTTGATATATAAATAGAAGTTCTTAATGAACAAAAACCCTACTACACCTCCATCTGATAGATCAGACCTATTGAAAATAGAACTTTAGGTTTTGTTTATAAACTTCAAATACAATCACTTAAAAGTAAAATGCTTAAATAGTGGTCATCCAGTCAGTCTCCTGGTACCAAGTCTTGAATGATGGTTGTGTCAGAATTTTAACTCCGCTGTGAATCAGTCAGCTGCAGAGGAACTCTTTTCTAGATGCATTGCCATAAAATTAGGTCAACAGAAAGGTTTGGACATTCCAACTGACCATGATTTCTTTACAGCTGAGGACCAAACAATTGTATTTCTTGATATTTCTCTAGTAATAGTCCCCCTGCAGGGCAAATCCTGCCCACAAAATATCCCAGGATTCTTCATTTCTGTTGTGCTTCGCACAGTGACAGACCCAGGATTAAAAGTAATGCTAAGCCCAGGATGGCCAGCACTTTGCCTCCGTTAACCTTGGTGAATAGGAATTTGACACTTTACAGAGGAAAAGCTCCTACCACAGCTATAACTAGCTTAGTTTGAGAGAGAGACTTTTGCTACTAAAACTAACAGTAATTCCAATTATAACATATATTAATTTAAGGATCCCCTTCACCACCTTTCATAGTATCTAATAGAAAAAATGAAGCTAAATTTGTATTTTGCCCACTGAACTGACTGAAGGAACTGCATAAAAGAAAAAAAATGTAAATCGTACCTCCATAATTTTTAAAAAGGCTAATTACGGCTCTTGCTCATCAGTCAGGTATCCCATGCTAATGATGATCTGGGAAAAGATTCTTTCATAAGGTGAAACAGAACTTTCCAAATCATTTCTGTCTCCATTGGGTCTTGATTTTTGTTTTAGAACCACCAATGCACCAAATGAATTCATTTTGGGATTTGTATTTCTCCTAGAGAATTACTGCCCGACAGGCGTAGGAAATAAAAGTGCTACGGATAAGATTTAAAGAGAGAGCCACCCTTGCAAAAAATATTTTGTTCTGCATATCTAAGCACTTTCAACTTGCTAGCATTTGGGGACATCATCATTTCTCCAAAAGAACGAGGCTACTAACATTAACATTTGCTCTAAGGCCTGATGAGCTGGACACGTGGGGAGTCTTGGAACCTATTTGCGATTCCAAGATAATATATGGAAGGCTGGGTGTAAGAGAAACAGTGAAAAAGGAATGACTGTTTCCTAGTGAGCATGATGAATAAAGCAGAAAAGAGTCTGAAGAAAAGACCTGCAATGATTGTCCAAACTGCACCTGTACAATCCATTCTGTGTAAAAGACCTGAATAAATACGCAATATTGTTCCCAAGGAAAGATAGTGTTTAGACGTTCCTAAGATCGGAGAGACCATTCTGGATAAGACGACACTGGTCAGAACACGAAAATACAGCACATTCTGCAATATTCAAACAATGTGAAGATCAGAAAATCCCCTGGTTCCCATTCCAGTCCCACCAGTAACTGCCCATCGGGCATGACTTAGCATCAAGGAGAGAAAGTATGAGCTGAGGCAGGTTCCATTATCTCCCTGGATATGTTTCTTTATTTTAAAAGCGAGAGAAAAAGCCAAGATACGGTCTGAGGTCTTCTTTTGTTTTAACACTTGATTATTTTGGTAGGTAAGGGATCAGTAATTTAAGAAACTCTGGGCCTAAATCAGTAAGGGGCTTCAAAAGTCAGAGGATTCTGGGCCACAGGAATGTAGCCTCTTTAGATAATAAACGTTTTAAAGAATTTTAAAAGAGACTTGTGCAAATTGCTTAGAAATACAAATGGATCAATTGTTGAAACAAGTAAAGAGCTGTTGTTGGCTACTGACAGGAGCTGCTTTTGCTTTCCTCGTCTTTGTGGTTGTTTTTAACATCACTTTTGCACTCCTCTCCTGCCTGCACGCCGGGGTCAGCAGGAGGGAAGGTGTACAGACTCCACTGGAATTCCCAAGCCATACTTCAGACTGTAGTTGCAACATTTTTTCTCTGCAAAATCTTTTTCAGAGCAGGTAACACGTGGGACAATGGACTGACTTTAAGTTGCAGCTCTTTGTTTTCCAGGGCCTTCCCTCTGGCACAGCAGCCAGAGGGCCCCAGGAGGCTTGGAGGAAAGGATGACAAGAGGGGACTCACGCCTTTCATAATGGCTTGTGAACAATCAAGAGCTGGTGGTATTCGTGAAAGGTTATTATTTGAATTAATCACGCAAGTTTAAAACAACTTGGCATTTCAGAATGTTTCTAGGTAGGCGTAGTTTCCAAACTGCAACTGCTGGGGAGTGTAATCCTGGCATTCTGGGAAGGGTGCGAGTCTGCGTGCCTGGAGGGAAGGGGGTGGGGTCTGTCTGGATGCAGCCTCTGTCATCCTTTAAGGGAGACTTAGCAGGGGCCCAGGCAGATTCAAGCAACTTCAGGATGCCTTCTTCTTTGTGACTTGGGGAGAAAGGAAAGGAGGGGGGAGAAGGGGAAGAGAAGATGGAGAGAGGGGAGAGGGGAGGGACTGGGGAGGAGAGAAGAAAGGCAGACCTAAGGTCTCCTATAGCTCTGTGCTAACTGGTGAGCCAAGCAAATCACTTCCCTTTTCTCTTTGTTTTGGTTCTCCTATCTGTAGTAAAGATCTGATTTACTGCACAGAAGTATTGAGGGAATCAAATGAGGTAATGCTTGTGACAATAAAGGAACAATTCAGTAATACTAAAGAGTCTGAGAAAGGCGACCTTCAGTAGGTAGGGTGAGTGAAATATGCACCCGCCTTATCTCTCTTTGAGGCTGAAAAGTGGTTTATTGTATAATAAAAAACATTAATTGAGGGCCTACTGGGAACCAGACACTGGTCTAACCTATGTGCTAGCCAAGGTCTAGGGAATAAAAGATGGATAAGACATAGTCGCAGACATTCAGGACCTTAGAGCTTAGTAGGAGAGACAAATACTTAAACCGTTCTGATAAATTATGGAAACTGATATAATGGTCTGATATAAATTAACATAGAGGCACACAGGAAACCTCCGGCCTGGTCCTGGGGGTTTACGCTTGAGCTGGGCTTTTCAGACCGTGTATGCAGAGAGCAATGGTCTTGCCCACAAAACACCCAGGGCACAGGCTCAGAGATGGTGTGAAGCGTGCTGTGTGCCCTGCTGCTGCTAACGCACTTGAGCAACCGGGGGTCAGTGATGAGTCACCAGGGCTAGAAATGGGTGTGTTCAAAAGTGGGTTTGTGTGTTTGGGTCCCTAAATTAAGTAAACCGGAGAATTAAAAGTCTACTTTTGATGCACTTCATTAGGCAGGGATATTAATGACAGGCAGGAGGGTTATTTTTTCGGTTCGTGAACTTCATCACAAAATTTTGAGATGGAAGCATAATAGCGTTAATGACCTTTCTGTCCATCCTCCTTGATTTTAGTGCTTTTAGTAAAGGTGCGCTAATGGTACCAGCCCTCCAGCTACTGTCTGATAAATCCATGAATCAAAAAAAAAACGGTAATGGTAGTTTAATTGTCCTATATTTTAGAGCTGGTGGAGTCATGTATTTTTGTGAAGCAATTTATAATTTCTGAGAACATTTTAGTATGAAATAACTCTAAGAGAGCAATATTCAAATACACGTAACTTCGGTTGTTTTCCAAGGGACTGCAAGGGAATGAATTCACAGAAGATTTAAAACAACTGTACATTTCTGGGGCAGCATATATTTAAGGACAAATCATTTCTAGAACATTACTAACTATGTGTGTTCCTGCAACATATCTTTAAAAAAGAAAAATACACTAATTGTCCTATGTACTATAATATGAATAAGTAACCATTTAGCTAGTAATATAAAATGTATAAGCAAGCATGGTAGAAAAGGAAACACTGAAAAAACCTACCACAGCAACATGGATGGATCTAGAGATTATCATACTGAGGGAAGTCAGACAGAGAAAGACAAATACCATGATATCACTTATATGTGGAATCTAAAAAAATGATACAAATGAACTTATTTACAAAACAAAAACAGACTCACAGACATTGAAAACAAAATTTATGCTTACCAAAGGGAAAAAAGTGGGGAGGAGGGATAAATTAGGAATCTGGAAGTAATGTACACACACTACTATATGTAGAATAAACAAGGACCTGCTACGTAGCACAGGGAACTATAGTCAATATTTTTTAATAACCTATATGGGAAAAGAATCTGAAAAATAATATATATGTATATATAGGTATAATTGAATCACTTCGTTGTACGCCTGAAACTAACACAACATTGTAAATCGACTATACTTCAATTAAAAATAAATAAATACCCCAAACTCTTGAAAATGTCAAATATTTCTGAAACCAATTTGAGAAGTAACTTTTAAAATCATTTTAAAGTTTAAAAACTTTCTCAGGAATATGTGCCACTGCTGGAGAAAGAATAAATATCCAATTATGCCCCTTTCCTCAAGTTCCACTGAGCCGGCTTCTTTCCTGCCTCTATAACATTTATCAATCAACACACATTTACCGTGTATCTTAATTCCCTACAGCCAGAATGAACAACCTTGGCTAACAAAGTGGACAAAGAAAAACAATTTAAATGACTCAGCCGATTATTTAAACAATTAAAAATTCTTTAATTTAAATCTGATGGTTGTTTTTGTTGAATAGTCATAAATCCACACTTATGGTAAGATGGAGACCAATATTTCTGTGCCGAGTGGATGAAATAACTTTCTAATTTGTACAGTTCATAACCCCTTGCCCGCCCAGGCATAATGATATTCCAGACAGGAAAAATGATCAGAATAATTATGATGTCAAAAGGCTTAGGCTGTCATCGTATCACAAAAATTACAATGTCTTCACTGAAAACCGTGACTGTCACATGATTCTTGAGAGCTGTCCTCACTGGTACCACAGGAATACTTTTTTTTTTTTTTTTTTTTCTTTCAGTACGCAGGCCTCTCACCGCTGTGGCCTCTCCCGTTGCGGAGCGCAGGTTCCGGATGCGCAGGCTCAGCGGCCATGGCTCATGGGCCCAGCCGCTCCGCGGCATGTGGGATCTTCCCGGACCGGGGCACGAACCCGTGTCCCCTGCATCGGCAGGCGGACTCTCAACCGCTGTGCCACCAGGGAAGCCCCACAGGGATACTTTTGATTTTGCCACAAATACTGCTTCCAGGAGGTTTTAAACATTGGCTTGGGGCTGGTACATCCTCTCCCAGGTATCTCTTTGAAAGAAAGCCCTTTAGGAAGGAGCTTTTGTACGTTTAATCACTGCTTTCGTTTTGCTTATAAAAGCAATAGCAGCAGCAGAAGTACCCGCAGCTACATGACTATGTGGAATCACCTGCAGAGGCCGGGGAGAAGCACCCACCCACCTTCTGCTTGCTGACTGCAGTGTGACTCGGCCTGTGGATTTGTGCTGACTTGCAAATGGCCACTTAGGACCTCACAGGATATTGGCTGAATGGTTCTTGCACATGGCCTGAGAAAACGTTTCCTTAGCATCTTCCCCTGTATTGTCCATGATCTTCTTCTATTATTGTGTTGTATAATATGAGGAACAGACTTAAAGATACGGACTAAAGAATCAGGAGAAAAGATAATCATTACACACCTGCCCCACGCACATGTGACCCATAACTACAATTAACTGTCTTGAATGCTATAAGCTGTTAGGTACATTATTCACCCTGTGCTTCTGGTTTTCATACTTGAAACAAAGAAAGAGGCCTATTAAAGTGCTCATGTAAACTTTGAAAGGCATAAAGAGAAAAGCCACGAGAGCAGGTCTGTTCAGCGTTCATTGCTGTGCAATTAAATTCTATGTTAGTTGACACTGGAAGGAAAACCCTTTCAGCTACGTGCCATGTGCCAAACAGAGCATAGGATATGATTCTTTCTCTCAATCACATTACAGTTCAGCAATAAGTACACACATCCAGTGAACTTTTAACCACTGCTCTACTCCTCTCTCACATGGATCTAGCCAGAACCTTGTTTTTACTGAAATTGTTCCACCAAACATCACTGAGTCAAGCATCCCATTTTCTATCACAGTTTCCTCGACTTTACAGTTTAATTATTCAACTACTCCCACCATGACCATTCTTCAACGTATTCAAGGATCCAGGAGGCAACTATCACTACCTTCACCCTGTGATCTGCTTGCCCTCCTGACCTCACAGGTCTCTCTGTCCAGATTACATTCCATGGTCTAGTCAATAAGCCTTTTGCCACTGACCTAACCTTCCTTGCTCCTCTGATCTTTGCCTGGCCGTTCCTCAAACTGGGATGAACCCAAATATCCTTTTTCTCCATACTTGCCTCCAGGCAGCTGAGTTCAACTATAGAAATGAAAGTGAATTATTAATAACTTATGAATAGGTCAGGATAACCCGACTCACCTGGATTGGTATTAAAATGAAGTCAGGATAACCAAACTAAACTAGACTCTCACTGCTTCATGAGGATGTTACTGAACTCCTCTGTCCGATCTTTCAGACTCTTTGCAAAGCTCTGATTACATCATCTTATTCTCTCATTACCCTCAGCAGATGTCAGGCCACCGAATTCTTGGAGAAAATAGGAAACATCAGACGGGAGCTCACTCAAGTTCACAGTATCAAAAATATACTTGCATTTGTAACCGTTTTTTCACTCATCTTCATCCATAACAACAGAACAGATATACATCCTTCAGGTTAAAGTCAACTATCCTCTGATTTCATTCTACTTCACCTTCTTAGGAGCTTTTTATTAGTATCTGCTCTGTCCCCCTGCATCTGAACCTTTTTTAAATACAGTGAGCTTCCCATCAACATATTAAAACGCTTCTCTCTTCCTGAACCTCACTCTCCTCCAACTCTAGCTATTATCACTTTCTTCTTCCCATTCATGGCAACGCCTGTCTAGAAAGTTGTTTATACGTATATTCACGAGTTCTGTTTTGTCACGTTCCACTTACTCAATCCAGCTTCTGCATTCATCACATAATTACGGGCTGTTGCAAAGTGATCCAGAAATTCTATTACTAAAATCAACAGTGGTGCCTCAAGTCTTCATCTTATTGAGACTCTCAGCTGTTTGACAGTGTTGACCATTGTCTTTCTTGGACCCTTTCTCATCTGGGATCTTGCTTCCTTCTTCTTTCTTGGCCTGTATCTTCCCATCCTCACTTATTGGCTTATTTTTCTCCATGTGGACGTGTGCTCCTCAAATCTGTAGTTCTAAGTGCACAGAAACATCTGGAAAATGTATCTCTTCGGGCAGCTACACACCTGCCCATGGCGTCAAGTGCCTTCTGCACCCAGACGATGCCAAACTTCAATTGCACATCCACAGCTTGTCCTCTGAGTTCCAAATCCATGTCCATCCCTATCTGTCATGTCCACTTTCATATTAAAATCAAACCTCAAAACCAGCCTGTCCACAGTGGGCCTGATGATTTTCTCACCCACACCAGTCCTTCAGCAATTCTGCTCTCAGTGAATCTACTCCTTCTACTTACACACTACAGAAGTAGAAGCCAACACACACCCAAATTCAATCCATCAGAAATAACTGTTAATTTTATCTCCTAAATGCCTCTCATACCCATCCCCCCTCTTTCCATGGTCACCAATAATCCCCAATCCCAACTGTATCCCTAATGTGCTTTGTCTACTGTAATCCTTTTATGAGGTCTACATGCATTTACTGTGGCATTTTTTAAATGAATTTTCCACAATGCAGGTGAAAAGATATTTTCGAAATACAGAGACAGCCTTCACTGGCTACCGATTTCTCTCAGTACAGAGAACTGTATTCTTTACCTGGCCCACGGGGCACTCAGTGATCTAGCTCCTGACTCCCATTTCAACATCAGAAAGAGCCCTTTCCCTCTTATTTTCCACTTGCTGGAAGACTGGCCTTTGGTCCTCCAATTGTTTCTTCTCTTTTCTGTTTCCTGGGCTTTGTACCTGTGGTTTCCTCGTCTGGATTATTTCCCTCCTCCCACCTTCCACTAATTAACTCCTACGAAGTTTAGGAGTAACATTGTCATTTGAAACTCATCTATCCACTCTTTTGTATCCTGCTCTCCAAACCAGGTCAGATATCCTTAACTAGTCCAGGGCACCTTTCGATATGCAGTTATAAAGGTATGTGATATTTTTGATCGATATCTTCCTAACGCATTAAAATGTAAATTCTATGAATAGGGAGGCTGTAAATATTTTGTTCCCTATTGTGACCCCAAGGTCTAGGCCTGGTGCAAAATATGGAGATAGGTATTTGTTGGATGAATGAATGGATGAAATGACAGGAGTAGGTTGATGTCGATTGCCACATGCTGATGGAATCCCATGCCATTTGATGTACATATTAAATATCATTGAGTGCTGTTGGTTTAATTTGACAAGAAATCCTCGTACATATTTGACATGGCCCTTCAGTGAATGTACTTCACAGGGGCTGCTCACTAAATATCTGTTAATAAATGGCGATAGGCAGAAGAGAAGGCAGTTGCACATATTAAAAACCCACAATAACTCAATGCACAGCTGGTGAAATATGCAGAGGTGGGAGTGATGTTAGAAGGGAAAAAAGTCACCGCTCTTTTCTTCAGCACAATGAAAGTGAACGAACAGATGGCTTAACATCTTCAAGTTTATTAGTTGTTTCATACTAATCGTCTCGACTCAACGTTGCTATTCTCCAACATGTTAAAAGAAAAATAAATAAGTTTAAATAAGTGGGTTTTTTGTTTTATTTTTTTGAGAGACAGAGGATGAATTCTTGACATGAGGGTCTGGTTACTGTGTGGTGTTGTAGGATCTCTTTCTCTGAAAATTGTTAAGAATTGATGACAGTTTCAGTAGAGTTCTGCCTGGAGCGATGGAAACTAATTGGATGACCCTCTACTGATCAGCTTCCGCTGTGAAGAGTGCTACAGGAGGTCTCCCCGGAGATGGCCCATAGCAACTAGGACAAAATAGTCACCCGTCCAGAAACGTCAATAATCAAATGTCATGAAATGCATTCCAAAGAAGAGTTGGTTATTTATCACAAATATCTGAAGGATCTGGAACTGTTTACATTTTATATAATCTCCTTATTTTTATAGCCTGTATTAAGTTACCATTCGAATTCTGCCTATCCCAGTCCCTTAGTTGGATATAAATCAGTCAACTATTCATGGAGTGGCCACAGGGTGTTTGACAAGGCATTAGATGCCTGGAATTAGTTGCTCCTTCAGGATTGATCCATTAGTAGGACAGATAAAACCAGTGAAAACAAACTCTTCTTCGCTGACATAACAGGCAAAACCAGTACATACAGAGAAGTGCAATTATTGCGGAGGTGAACATGCAACTCTATAAGCACCATGAACAATGGGAAATATTTTTGGAAAAAGTAATGAAGAAGACGCTTGGGAGCTGTACAGAGAGGAAATGATATGTTTGTCAGACAGAAGGGGGAATTTATGTGACGCTCTTGGAAAGGTCTGGAAGACATTTCCACGAGTGGGAAGGAAGATTGTATAAGCAGACGACAAGACGATGGACGAGATTACTGGGAACAGAAGGTGCAGATCTGGTTTACTTGCATTCAGGAAATAAACTGACCCTTTGGGATGTCTGTCTGGCTTCTTTAACATATGCGTACGGTATCCTTGGCAAGGTTACAGCCATTGTTCCCGGGAGCACTGTTCCATTGGGCACTGCCTATATCAGAGCTTCTGCGATGGCGTAAGAGCGGATTCAGTGCAGTCCAAAACCTAAGGTTATCACTTAGTTCAGCTATATTCTGTACTAGCCGTGCGACTTCAGGTAAGTTACTTCAATTCTCCAGGCTTGTCTCTTCATCCACAAAAATGAAGGTGTAGGATCAGACAGAGGTTCTCAACAGAAGCAGTAATGCCCCAAGGGACTTCTGAAAATGTGTGGATAAGCAACTTTTGGTGTTACCATGTTTGAATGCACTACAGTCACCCACTGGGTGAAAGCCAGGAATGATAACGCCCGGCAATGCACAGGACGTGGCAGATGGAGGGAAGAGAAGTCTCCCATTGTGTAGAGCTTCGGAGTGTAAAGCTTCAGCAGGGGACTCCTGTTTGCAATTATCGAACCCTATCACCTAACTCCCTTTAATTATGAACACAGGATATTTTTGGCTAAGTTTTAATAGTCATAATTTTTTCCAGCAGTGCAAAATCACATAATGAAAGACTGCACTCTTTGTTTAGAATTTTACTAAAACTTATTCCTCATTACAGAAAATCATAGCACCAATGGCAATCTGTGTTAATACACTTATAAGATTGCATTTATAACTGTGCATTCACTGTGCCCCTATGTGTAGGTGCAAGACGAAATGAGTTTACAATGTCTTCTATTAGAGAGACACACGAGTATTTATGTGCATGTAGACATATGTATTCTTCTATTACAAATCACTTTTATCTCTTCTTTATATAACTGCATAATGTTAATTTTTTAAAATGATGATTATACGCAAGTTATATTTTCCATGAATTTCATTTCACAGAGTTTTTATAATAAACCATTTGGTGTGAAAGGGAGCTTTGACTCTGATAGGGCTGAGAACCAATGGATTGGACAATCTCAAATATCTTTAAGCTCTCAAATCCATGGGTTTATAAGTTTTACTTTGATGTGCAAGGAAGGAGAAACTCTTAAATGATTTTCACTAGTGATATTCAGTTCAATGTCTAAATTCTAGAGTAAGAGAAAGAATGACTGAAACAGACTCTATTTATTTTACTATCTTTCCACTTAGTTCAACTGAGATAGGAGACTAATAGATAATCAGCACATCAACACGAGTTGAGAACTCACTGCACCACGTACTGATAAGAACTCTAAAGAAAGAAATGAGAAAGTGTGTGTTGCCCTAATGACATCACTGAGACCGAGACTTCATTTTCTCAGACAATAGATTTCATTTTCTTTAAAGAAGGAAGAACTTTACTGTGTGTTAAGAAGTTAAATCTTTTCCTGTTATACTAAAATTCCATTCAAGATTAGAAGAGGAAGTAGGACACCGAAGCACACTGATCCCTCAGAGCACGTGTCGTATTTCATCATTTTCACTACTCTGGCATCTGGCTAACTCCCCTCTCCTTTGCTTTCTGTACACACATACATCCACACCAATCACTAAAGTAATTAAGTCAGGCAAGCCCACACCACCTCTATGGGGAGGATGTTGAAAGGTCTTCTAAATATGATGGCGTACAAATATTTTAGTAGTATAATCAATAAGTTCCATTCTATAGGGCTTTCTAATTTGCACGTCACTTCTTAAGAGTAAAGCGCGATAAAATTGGGCTTCTTACAGTCAAATGCCTCAATTTTTGTTTCATGCTTCACCTCTGAAATATGATGATCTACTAAAACAAAACCTACGGGGCAGAAAGGCATTTTCCCATTTTGCAAATCAAGAAGCAGCATGAATGTCTTCCAGGATCTCTAGGAGCTCCTGGAAGGCATTGACAAGGCATTAGATGCCTGGAATTAGTTGCTCCTTCAGGATTGATCCATTAGTAGGACAGATAAAACCAGTGAAAATAAACTCTTCTTCGCTGACATAACAGGCAAAACCAGTACATACAGAGAAGTGCAATTATTGCGGAGGTGAACATGCAACTCTATAAGCACTATGAACAATGGGAAATATTATGAACACAGGATATTTTTGGCTAAGTTTTAATAATCATAAATTTTTCCAGCAGTGCAAAACCACATAATGAAAGACTGCACTCTCTTTTGTTTAGAATTTTACTAAAACTTATTCCTCATTACAGAAAATCATAGCACCAATGGCAATCTGTGTTAATACACTTATAAGATTGCATTTATAACTGTGCATTCAACTGTGGATGAGAGCTGGGCATTTCTCATCCCTCTATTAATGTGACCTTCAAGTGACAGAACTGGTTCAAGAATAACACATTTGGATGGTACTTGTAAAAGTAATGGAGCTGCTGTCAAAACCACCCAGGATGACAATGAAACTTTAATACACAGTAGGTACTGTGCGGGCGAGAGTAGGCACAATGTCTGCACCGTAAATGTTTCCGCCTAATTAGTATTTAACTCACAAACTTCTTTGACATCCAGTTTCAAGTGATTAAAAAACAAAAAAAAGTATAATTGGTCCAGTGGAGCCACTATGATTGAAAGAAAGCTGTAACTGCCTAATAATGCTGGTGCATGCCACACTGACAGATTCACTTACTCACTCATTCAGATGTATTTATCAACGATCTACGCAAAACACCACTGAGTTGCTAAGGTAGATAAAACAGGGGCTAACGCTTTATTTACACTCAAAAAGGGCTACTGGTTGAGTCTAAGGAGCTAAAACTATTCCGAGGAATGTTTGCTTAGTGTCCTATTTCATATCACACGTTAGTCCATTGAAGAGGGAAAGACAACTTCAGTTTTTGGAATGATTGTAGAAGGCTTCTTGGAAGAGGTACCATTTGAACTAGCCCACGAGAAATGCACAATGATCCCAGCAAATGGCACTCCAGTCAGGTGGAACCGCATAAAGTCAAGAACTCCAAAATGTTCTCTGGGGAATAAGGAAGAGTTCTATTCGACCCTCGGGTAGAGTTGTATTAGAAAAGAAGACCAGAAGTTAGGTTGATGACACTGCGGAGATGGATAACGAAAGGATAAAAAATTTGGGTTATATTTAACAGGTAACTAAAAACCAATAAAGCATGTGCTCTAAGAAGATTTTTTAAAAGACGAATTAGCAGGGTGAATATGACATTTCTGTTCTTAAGCCTGTGCTCTGGGACTGATAACTTTTAATAATCCTGTGTCATTCTGTCACATCCTAATCATTCCCCAATCCTGGGTAAACACAACTATGATCTCTCTCTGTGCCGGGTCCCTGCAAAAGGGATGTTGCTGCTTTGGAAAGGAGTCTATTTAACTACCTGAGAGCTTGGGCTGCTCAAAGAACATTCTGAGCAAAGCTCAACACCTGATTCTACCTTGGCACTCACAGCTGATTGCACCAAGCATAGCAAGTTCACACGCCTGCCCTAGGAGCTCTGAGTGGCCAGCAGTTACAGCTCTGCCTCACAGGTTCCAGACGGACCGGATGGACTGATGAAGCTCTCTCCTCGACCGGTTTCCAAAGGAGACTCATAGAAAATGGACAGCAGAGAGGAGAGAAGCCAGGAAAGAGAGAAGGTGTCGGCAGAAACGAGGAAGGGGCAGGATATCTAGATAAGCAGAAATCACGAGGCAAAGAGAAAGAGAAGAGAGAAACAGGAAGAGTGAGAGAGGCGGAGTGTGAAGGAAGGGGCTAACCTAGCAGGCCTGACCGCTGCCCGCTGCGAGACTGCTCACAGGTTTAGCCCTTGGCTGGCACGAAGAACTTGGATTTTGAGAGGGCGTCCACCAGCCGAGCTCAGAGTGGCCCGCTGGGCCTGAACTGTCTGTGCAGACTTCCTAGGATGTGCTGAACACCTGCTCTCCTCCTGGGAGTCAGGACCCCTGCAGTGCCCCAGGCAGTGGCTGTCTACGGGAGCCTGCTGCAAGCAGAGCCCCGGCGCTAGGGCTCCCCGGGCTCCCCTGGCAGACAGGGTTTCCCACGTGCTGTTGGGGCTCCCTGCTGGGGTCAGCCAGAGTGGCCTGTGACTCCGCCGCGAGACAACCCCTGGCAGCTTGTGCCTGGTCTCCTTCAGACTTCCCCGTGCTTGGCCTTTGCTCCTTCCGCTGTGATACATCATGGCTGTGAGGCTGTGAGTGTGACTTTGGTTGCGTCTTGTGAGCGCCGGTGAAACACTGAACTTGGGGTTGGTCTGGGGGACGCGGACACACAGCTGTGTTGTCAGTTGACAGCGAAGCCCATTCATTTACTCATGTTTGTAGGTGAGGAGAAAAGCACGATAAAAACAGATCTGGACGCCAACGACTGGGGCTTGGTGCTCGGTGGTGGTAAAGCATTGCTTGGGGTCTGAGGTATCCTGAATAATTCTGAATGACTTTCAGTTTCACTGCGGACTCCACGAAGATTCATTATATCCCCACACTCCTTTATCTGCAGTAACCCCCTGTTACTTAAGGCTAAGTCAAACAAGGCTCTAATTGTTTCCTAAAAGAGCCAAACAATTGCCAAAGCAAATCATACAGTCAGGTAAAGTGACTACGTGACCAGTGGATGGTTTCCAGCCTCAGTAAAGCCCTGGAGCTGCCCACAGTGCTGTTGGCTGGTTGGTTGGCTTTGCCTTTATTCAGCAACCTTGTGTTCTATCATGAAATGTCTTCTAACTTCAAGCTTCAACTCGTCTTAGTTCTCTCCCGTGATTCTCTGCTGAGCAACTTAATCTCTTTGAAGAAAATGATATCCATTAAAGGTATGACTTCCACCTCCAAACCTACCTGCGGGGACCGCATTCTAACCGTCTCACCTCCAGTTCCAGAGGAACAATGGTCTCTTTTCCTGCACACGTGAAATTGGGGATGTAATTTCCACACCGTCTCTATCTTTCTCTTTTGTCCAAGTCCCGGCTCTCTCCATCGTCCCCTTGTCCCTAATATCGTTCATCTCCCGTCTTCACAATGTCTTTCCTCTCTGTACACACAACATTCAAGGCTCTTTCACCCTGACATAGCAAATCAATACAAACAAAAAGAAGTTGCTTCCTGTGACACAGCTGCTGTCACCTCGCAGAAACTCTGCAAGGTGGCCCACGCTTAGTCTTCACTTACTAAAATCACACTCATTTCTTGGTTTCCATCCTACAACCTTATTCAAAGACCTGTTCACTGCAAAATTCAATGTCTTCTTTCAGTCCTAGTCAAGCTTGTACCTGCCTGCATGACCACTTTAATTTTTGAAATTTTCTTCTCCCACTTGTTCTCAAACTCCCTTTTTTCCCTGCATTTTCTCTGCCTTTTCTCATGTCCTCAGTAACTTCCTCTGCCTCTGCAGCTTGCCTTGCTAACACTGAGAGCTCTGCTTGGTCCTCCCCTCTGCCTACATATGAGGCATCTTCCCGTGTGCTCTCCGTTTCCTCCCAGAGGTCCTATACCACCCTCCTCTGATGGCCCCCAGAGCTGCATCTCTCCAGCTCACCTGTCCTCCCATGCTCCAGACCCGTCCTCCCAACGACTCCCTGAGTATTTCCACTGCGAGGAGAACTTCAAGTCAACGTGCCTGCAGTCAGATCCAGTAATTTCTCCCTAAGATGTGCTCCTACTTTTACTTTTGATCTGATGAATAAAAAGTATCATGTCTACATTCTTTGAAGCCAGAAGATTAGAATACAGAATATATTAGAATAGTAGAATATAGAATAGTAGAATATTCTCAACCTCTTTCTCTCCTTCACACAACCAATTAACCCCTAAATCCTATCACCTCACTTGCTCCAGTCCCAAAAAGCTCTCTCAAACTCGCTACTTCTTTCTTTCGGTATTACTACGTCCTTAATGTCCCCGTGAACAATGGCTCATCTAGGAAATGGCATGAGCTTTCCTCTTGCTCCTCGGGCGGCTCCCACTCTAACCCACCCTCTACAAAGTCGTCAGAGGTCGCATACCAGAAAACTAACCGTGAGCTTGGGCTTTTGAACCAGATCCCCTAGGTTTGAATCCTGACTCTGCTACTGTCTTGCTATGCAGCCTTGGGCAAATAATGCACCTCCTCTGTGCCTGTCTTGATTGGTAGAGCAGAATACTACTAATAGCTAAGAAGATTAAGTGAGTTAACATATGTGAAGCACCTACACATGCATCTGACGTTCAGTAAGTGATCAATAAATGTTATTTTATAATCATATATATATATTTTTTTCTTTACCTGTTTTGATACCAAACAAATATGCAACATCTCAGTGAAGCTTACTGCAACCATCCCCAAAAGAGTAACTGCTTCCTTATCTGGGTCTTAGAGCTATGATTTCTCTTGTCATCATGGAATATGCACACCATACACCACATCACAGGCCTGCTGCAGAAGAATACAGGCTCCTGATCAGACTTATGTCAGTATTCCCAGCATGAATGAATGTGTGTGTGAACCCTTGGATGTAAGCCATTTTATCACGGTCCAAATGAAACATTATTACATTTTTTCTGAAGTACCTGTGATAGATGAAAGTATCAAAAGGCAATACAAGATCAAAGAAACAAGTAGCAAATCCACATGTAGTATTTAGAATGAAAACACGGGCCTTCTCGAAATCTTTTGTAATTTATTCTATTAAGTAAGGGAAGTTCTAAAACTGTTAGAACAGCAGCTGAACTACTCATAGAAATAAACGCTTAGGACTTCCCTGGTGGCACGGTGGCTAAGAACTCTTGTCTCTGAGATTTAATTCGGTGTTGCGGTACAGAGGCCGGATTCGGGTTCGGTATTAGTAGGAGAGCAGGCTTCTCGGGAAGAGGCAAGAAAAAGAGTAGAAGAAATGCCAGAGGTGTGGTAACACCAGGGCCATCAATCTGGCAGCAAGTGAGAAATACCACAAAGTATACCGAGAGCATCACAGCACACGGCTCACCGTGGAGCGACCGGCCGTAATTGGTGACTGAGAGAAAATTCACTGAACGTGATCTGTAGTGACACTCCCTAAATTTGGGGGTAGGGGGTGTAGATCGGCTAAAAGACAAACATGCTGGAAATATTTTGGGGTTGCATCTTAAAGCACTAGATTGACAAGGGACAATTTCAGTGAAGATAGAACAGGCTTTGATATTCAAACACAGCATTCAAAATAACACCCCACGGACGGAAGGCAGGCAGGCATTCCAAACACAAACTCCCAACACGAAACGCTCACGGGGACGGTTAACACGAGCCTCCAGGGGGCAGCTTCGCTCACTTGGTCCTGCAAATTTACGGTGAGTGCCAAGCAGTAAATTCATTAAAACCAGGAAATGGCTTACGTAGTTTAAAGTGACAAACAGTTCTAAAAATAAATGTTTGAACTACATGGATTCCAAACAGATTTATCACAATCAGAACCGCTAACAGCACACCTATCATGACTAGAAAATTAAATCACGATACTAACGTGTCAAACTGTATGTTTCTTAACGTGTCCCCCCCCCCCGCCGTTCTAAAAAAGAACCCACTTGTTAAGAAGCACGTTCCATCTCTACCCACCGTCGCTCCCGGTCGCTGGGCCGTTTTAAGCGCGTGCTGACTTTTTCCCAGCCTACTTTGTCCTCTTCTACATTGTCCAGAAACGGCTGTAGATGGGAGCGCAGATTATCATGCAACAGGGATGCTCTCGCGCGTTTGAGGGAGCCGTACAGTCTAGTCTAACTGTGCTGTGCTAACATCACCCAAGTGCGACACTTTAAAAACGTGTATACAAATGTTCACGCTTATGCTTCATTATGGGCTGTTTTGCCAGAAAAATATCACACTTTATTCCGATATTGCAGTTGTGTTATTCCCGTGGACATTTATTTTACGCAATTAGAAAGCACAGGAAGAGTGAGATAGCTACATGTTACGACCACACAGCCGCCCACGGCTGAGGCCCTCTGGTCGCGCTCCTCTGCCACGCACGCCCTTCAGAAGAGCTCGTCCTCTCCTGCACTCTCTCCACTGAATCCGAAGGGGCAAATATAGCCCATGAGATACAGATGCAAGTAGCTCCTGGCACACAATAATGACCGACAGCAACCTCAAGGGGAGCGGACAAGGGTATCCTAAATGCTGAGGTTAACAGACGCCTGGCTTAAATACCATTAGTCTATGCAAGTCAGAAATTCCCAGCAAGTTTAGAAAACACAATTTTCTCTTAGTGGACTCCTGATTTTTTCTAGAATCTAAGATACCTTCTTTACCTCCTTCCAGGATCACTACTGGGAAGGAGAACCCAGCCAAAGGAAAGGGTGGGGAGCCACGAGGTTGGGATGATTTGCTTCTCCTTCCCACCCTCAGAAATGTTTCCTGGGAATGGCGGCTGGTATAGTCTCCGATCTTCTCTGCAAGTGTCTCTTAGTAGACGGCCCCAAGAAGCAGCCACGTCATCAGTTAGCACAACATCAAGGCCAGTTGATTATGGCCACATCATGTTAATACATGACCTTCAACATTAAACCTTAAAGCAGTCTGCGTAATATTTCAAGTATTGAATTTTAATCGGGGGGGGGTGCATTGAATAAATAGCAACCTCAATGATTCACCTGAACATAGCATAGTTTTTGTGTTTGTTTGAAATATTGTTCTCACTGGGCTCTAAATAGTTAATTAAGTATGCATATTAATTATTACCAAAGTATAAGAATGTTCCTAAAAGGGCATCTATTGTCCACATAAATATCAAAGAAATTTTTTTATGATCAGCATGGTTTCAGTGAAAACCAAGTGAATTAATGTCATTGGTAGGCAGATCAAAGAAGAAAATGGGTTTCTCACTATTTGAAGTTTTCTCACCTGAATTCACTTAGTATTTAACTTATAATAATAGTATTCACAATACGTTATGCTATTTGTTGAAAGGTTTTTAGGAGTATGATTGTCATAAACCTTTAGAGGATTACTTTCTTGACACTGATGCTCAGAGAACATATGTATACACCAAATTCGTAAAATCTCCAAGAAAGTCTCAGCAAATATAAAGAATTGCTTAGGAAAAATACAGTCCCCTTAGGATTTTTATGTTTTATGTAAAGAGGTAAAAAATAAACAGTGGAACTTTGTAGCAGCTCTCAATTTTAGCAAAAGGTCATAAATTTACTTACAAGGAATCTAGAAGTCAAGAGTGAAGTTCCATCACCAGCCTGCAAATGAACAACAACAAAACCTAAGACAATATGACTTTACTCAGGCCACTTATTTGAACAAGACAGAAAAAAAAACAAACATGATCATATGCTTTATGATTCAATGATATAAATTTAGAGCATTGGCCACAGTAAATAATAATGGTAACAGTAATAGTAATGTCACGATCCTTTTCTCCAAAGATTAAACTGGAGCATACTATAAGTTTTTTTTTTTTTTAAGTGCTATTCTTCCACATGCTAAGTAGGTCAAGCTGTTAGTTTGTTTACATGCACGCTAAGGAAAACAACCAGAAGATTAATACAATAATTGAGAAGAAAACAGTGGAATTGGTACTCTGAACTATAGCACAACATATATTCACAAACCCAATTAAGATCACAGGAAAAAAATGATTTTCTATGTCACTGAGGTTTTCCAACAAGTTTTCACAAGTCATTGCATCTAGATATGAATATGAGCTAATCTACGGCCTCTCAACCACCACTGATGCAGCATTTGTAGTCTGGGTTGCAGGAAGCCAATGGGGTGCTGCACTGATGTTAGCTCTGCTGTTCTGACACTCTATCCGGATGCTCCAACTTTGCTTCAGCGCACTCAGAGCTGAGTCTGAATCCTCAAAGCACGGGTAGAAAGAGTTATGGTTAAGGCAGGGTTAGAGGTGCAGTGAGCCAGCATGACCTGCACTGATTTGCAATCCTAAAACTGGTGTGAAAACAGCATGGTGGCCTTGACTGGACACTCACATGGCTAAGGGCAAAATGGGACAGATATGAATTCAAGCGTTTCTCTTTCTTGCTCTCATCATCTCTCTTCTACACCATGATGGCTCAGTGTACAATCATTTTATGATAAAAGATACAAATTCGATGGAAGGATCTGTATTTTCTATAGCAGATAATCTATCGGGATGTTGTCTGTTAGGTGCTTAAATGTGTCGGTGCTTATATGTATAACGTTAACAGCCTTAGGTTGACCTACATATATTATCAGAAGATTTAACACTGGGTTTTGTTAAATTCCTTGTCTCTTTTAACCAGGGAAGTTACTATGAAGGTGATATACAGAGCACAAGCACAGATCTTTAATCTAGGAGGAGTCTCCAACAACAAGATGAGTTTCAGCGTGGATAGCACACTGCATGTCAGGATACTTGACAGAGTTAAGTGATACAATTGAAAGTTAAATAACAGAAGGGAGAGGCATTAAGGGGCAAAGAAAAGATAGAAAATTCGTGTTTTCAGATGAGATCTGTAAGGAGGAGGAGAGTCATCTGGGTAGGGAGACATAAAAACCCTCTACAGTTAACAGGAGCTGAAGAGAAATTGATTTAGAAAGAACAGAGGCATAATCATGGTGCTGAATAGCGCATTCAATAATGAGTCTGATTCTTGGAAATTCTGAGCTAAAGGTGGAGCCAGTAACTCTGAGAATGACACATGCCATGATTTCTGCAGAAACAGAGCCACTCCCTATCCCCCATCGAGAAAAGTCTACACAGCACAGTCTCAGAAGCTATGCTGAGTAGTAAAACTGAGGCGAGAGGGGAATGTACACGTCTGAGGGATACAGCAAAGTGATGGAATTTCAAGAGAGCCCTGAAAGCGGTGGAAACACGCCACAAATCAGACTCAACAGTAACATTCGAACGTGCAGATAATACTGTCACCTGTCTTTAGGGGAAGGCAGCTGGATATAGCTCCGTATTTTGCAAAGATGTCAATTAAAAAGTCCCTCAGAGAGGGAGAAGATCGATAAAAGAACTTCAAGGTATAGCTCATTTGAAACTATCACAGAAATAAGGAAATGGTGCTGATTTAGTGACAGCCTATGTTCTCACAAACATCAGGTAGGAAGTGAATGTGTGTCTCTGTGGAATCACTTTTGATACCAAAATCTTTGCGTTCACAGTCAAGCATAACCACGTTCTGAAGCAGTAACCCAATGTAAGACGCAGGTGATGGGGCAACGCTACACACACTGGGGCCGCTTCCCGCGGTCTGGCGCCCGGCAGGAGCTGGGACGGGCATGGACAGCCACGAGACTCTCAGCTGCGTGCAGACACCCCAGCAGCCCCTCCGCGATTTGTCCTTGCGTTTCGCATTCTCGCCAAGTGTGCTTCTGGCTCCTCATCCCCTCCCCTCAGCGCCTCTCTCTTTCCTGGCTTCCCCCGTCCCGTGGCTTCTGTAGACGTTTCTACACCAGCCTGTCGACACAGTCGGGCTCGTGAGCCTCGTGCGAATACACCTCAGCTCTGCCCACTGAATTCTATCCTTCTGTGTGCTACAAAGTCAGGTACTGCGTCCTGATTTGGTCCATTCCTTCTCACTCACCCGAGTCCTCTCACCACCCTCTTCTCCACCACACACCCATGTATACAAATACCTCTTCTCCCCTGACCAGTTTGCTAAGCCATATAGCTATATATACACGTACATATATGTTCCTTGAGTCTAAAATATTCCAGAATTGCACTTTAAATTTTTATTATTCTAGAATGAGGCACTTGGAAATTACTCTAAGTTTATACTTTGTTCCAGAATTATATTGTCTAACCTTTCGGCATGTAAGAATTGATTCGGTGGGAACGCTTGGGAAATACAGAAAAGAGCACAATCTATCTGGGGTCTGCTATTTGTCTCAACTGCTTAGATTGTTTCCATTTTTTTTAATTAACAGAACAGTGTCTGGCATCTGCGAATACAGCTCTGACAAACAGAAAGACGTGACTAAGAGAAGCTGGCATGTGGGTCGAATACCGAATTCATCAGGGGTGACTCTGTTTCACTTCGATGGCAGGACGCCCTTACCAGCTTGACTCCCCACGTTAGGTGCCTATAACTTCTTTGTCTTAATCTTCAATTTTCAGTCCTCTTTCTCAGATTCCAGTCTCCTCTGCTCCCCTTCCCTGCTCTTGGCCTCCATGGCCCATCATGCACCATCTGCACTGCACCCACGTGGTGAATTTCCTGTCCACTTATTCATTCACCTTGCTGTGCACTTCTGAATTAGGCATGGGGGCGGGTCGATAAAAACGCACATTCACACTCTCCTTTCATAATCTATAATGAGGTGACAATCAAATTGTTAATCCCAGGATGTTTTCTCATGAAAAGCTTTTAAAAAATCACAGCAGACTATAATTGAATTCCAGATGAATAATATAGAGCTGTAAAAGTTAAGAGAAAGTAGCGGTCATTGTGCTTTACAGCAATTCATTCATTCATTCAACGCACACTATATCAGGCACTGTACTAATGTCGGGAATGCTAAAGTTATTAAAAAAAGAAAGACTAGACCACATGTAGTTTTCAGTTGGAGGGAGACACGTATAATGTTAGATATCGATGAATGCTGAAGAAAAAAGTAATGCAGTTGAAGGAAATAAAAAGAATAATGCAGGTGAGGGAGAACTTTCAATTTTAGATGAAATGGCTACAGAGGTTCTCACGGAGAAGACAAGATTTGAAGAAGGACCTGTGCAAAGTGAGAGACTGAGGCACGTGGATATCGGGGTAAAAGCACACAAAGACCTTGCGCTGCGCACGTCTGCAGCGTTAAAGTAGGAAACCTAGACGCGGAGCACAGGGGGACCAGTAGAAGATGAGGCTGGAGAGCACCGGGCCCAAGATCACGAAGGGACTTGTGGGCCACAGTAAGGAGGAGGGCTTCTGCTCAAAACCAGATGTCTCTGGAGGGCTTTAAGCAGAAAAGTGACATGATCTGACCCCCATTTTGACAGGATTGCTCTGGGTGGTGTGTTAAGAGTAACCTGACGGAGAGGAAGGAAGGACAGAATCTAGAAGACCAGTTAGGGGCTGTGTTGCCCGTCCGGGAACGAGCTGACGGCAGCCTGGAATAGGGTGGTAGCTGTGGGATGATGAGATGCTTTCAGATTTGGGGGGTATTTTGAAGGGAAAACCTAAATATCTGACTGACCAATTGGATACAGGATAAGAGAGAAAGAGGTACTGAGGCGGAAGCCAAAATTTCTGGCCTAAAAGCAAGTAGAAAACCAGACAGGTGGAAGTATCTTTAACGAGGCAGGGGGGAGGGTTTTCAACTTCTTCTTTGCCAAGTCAAGTGTGTTAACTAGATATCCAAGTGGAGGTGCCAACCAGGCAGCTGGGCGTCCTAGTGTGGATTATGAAGAGACTCAGGACTGAAACATCTGGGAATCGTCAGCGTGCAGAACCCGTGATACTGGACAAAATCAACGAGAGAGGGAGTGTAGACTGAAAAGAACGGAGATCCAGAGATGGAGCAGAGTGACATTTCAGCATCTGAGGGTGAGAAAAATAAGGAGGAAGACGCGAAACGGTCTAAGAAAGATCTCCTGGAGAAGCAGGAGGGACGGCACGCCCCAAGGGTCCTGGAAGCAAAGCGAAGGGAGCGTCTTCAAGAGCAATGGTACGACCTCATTTTGCCTTTTAAACCTCTTTTCCTGCATCACCCGTCCTAGTCTCTTTTCCATTTCTCTGTGCCCTGCAAACTGCCGAAGTGATTCACCACCCTCTGCTTTTCTTCCTGTGCTTCCTGGAGAGGATTCGTGGACGGTGGTGAGACCACACCCGGGTGTCAGGCCACCAGTTCTGACACAGGCTTCAGCTATCCCTAGGGCGTTATTTAACTTCTCTCTGCTTTAATTTCCTCATCTTCAAAACAGGTACAATAATAGTAACTATTTGGGCCGGGAAGGACAATTAAATGACAATATATGTGTATGTAACTTCAAACGCTGCCTACACATAGCAAACGTTACCTAATTACACACAACTCATAGTGTTTCTTCTCTCCACCTTGCTTCACTGAAACCCAACCAGAGTCAGCTCCTGCATTTAGTCAATTCCGTTCTTTTATTTCTCTAAAATCATTAGAAAGGCATGATCCAGGATCTGAGCTGCATGTTATTTTATGTAGACTAATCTTTCTTTCTACCCACCCATCTCTACTTGTGAAATTCCTGTGGAGAGACACACCTCTCCAATGCTTCAGCGTTTCTGTAATGCCTTTGCGCTTTCTCACTTTATATATTTGGCATAAAGCACTAACGAGGGAAGATTCTTTCCTAAGCAGGACGCTATCAATCCACAGACGTCCAGACCAAGGATGAGGGTTCTGCTGCCGGCTTCATCTGGGTTCAGGAATCACCGCACCTTCCGACGCAGAGGGCCCATCGGTCATCTTGACAGAGCTGGGCCCCGGCCCTGGGGGAGGCTGGCCATTAGGAAGGAGATAGCAACAACTGGGCAGCATGTACAGAAGCCTGCTCTGAGCAACTGTGGCCTGGAAGCGGGGCGAGTGGTCTAGTCTCGGGAGTGAGCCCAGCAGGGGAGGCCAAGGTTTGGGCAGGGCCAGAAAGCGGTCCCAAGACCCGTGGATTACACGCCTCACAAAAAACTGGGTTTGGGTTTGCGTCATCCTAATGCACAGTGTCTGCTGTCCTCACAAGTCAGCATTGCTAGAAGCGGTAGTTACTTATTCTAGACACATGACATGGGAAAGAAGTGGGCCACAAGGCATTTATAATCTGCGTCTCCTTTACCTACTGTACCGTAATACACACTGTAACAGGCAGTTACAAACACAGCAAAGCATCTGGCCAGCCCTGTCCTTTCAATGCTTATATATTTGCCTTACTATCCTGAGAGATGAGGTCATAAGAACATATCCTAATTGCTTTACCAGCTCATATTGAGAGAAATACTACTTAGAAAAAAATTCATAGAGTGTGATATTGCAGGGGTAGGCTTCACTGGTATACCCAACCGGAAGGAACAGTATTAAGAGCTATTTTTGACTTGGGGCAGAGATCACTTGATCTTAATGCACGGTTTTTTCTTTATTAACTTCTCTGCAAATGAGTTTTATACATACAACCTGAGGGGTTTTGTGAAGTTTATCAAGGTAATATTTATAAACTGCCCTAAAATCCCTAGCTGAAAGAGAAAATGTCATGCAATATTACTTGTCGAAAAATGAGACCTTTTGTAAGCCTTAATTATAAATTTAAATTCCCTTATATCAAGGAACGTGAATCAGTCAATTATAATAAGCCGTGACTGTGTGCACATTGTAAGTTCTTTAGGGCCAAGAAGTGAGCCACTCATTTCTTTTTTCTTCTTCCACAGCATATACTCTGAAAATTGTTGTTGTTGATGATGGTAATACTACTACTGGTTAGTAATAATAATAGTAGTAATAATAATAATAATACTCAATTGTCTAGATCATGGCATACACCATTCATCTTTCTGGGAATTATTAAACAAGAGGGTGTCACTCATGGTTTACTGATTGGGTTCAAGGCACACGTCAGCATCAAAAATAAAGTTAGCATTAAACTTGACTCCATTTAAAGACGCCAGGATCCAAGGTGGAACACAGAGAGTAAGATTAGGAGTTGGAAAGTCACAGAGTACTTGGGCAGAGGTCAGAAACCAGCACAGACCCAGGGCAGCCATTTAATTTGTCTGTCTGTCTATTATTTTTTAACAACTTGGGGCGCCAGACGCCTATCTTGATGATCCTTCCCCTTTGTAGAGAATCCGCAGGAGGTTTAAGCTTCCCGCCCTTGCTAATAAAGTCTATTCTTCTTATTGAATAGAATGATCTTATTTGTTTAAAATTTGGTAGTATCCAGTTGAAAAGAGTTCTGGTGGGACTGTGGTACTTTGGAGCAATGTTCTACAATCATCAGGGACACAGATCATCTTCTATAGAATCATGTTTGAACATCCAGCACCTCGTACATTTCATGACACTTGCAAGAATAAACACATGTGGACAAGTGATGACATCCTTTGCCACCTCTGTCTTGTCGGTAGGATTAGGCCATGCAGAGAAGGATGGTTTTCCTCCAAGTCCTTCTTAATGTCTCCATGTTTTCTATCTTATGCATGACCAATACTTCAAGCCACTATGTTTAGTTCTGATATTCATGAATGTATTCATTTACATTTTTCCAGTTTAATTGAGATACAGTTGACATAAAACATTGAGTAAGTTTAACATGTGCAGTGTGTTGATTTGATACACATACACATACTGCAAAACGATTATCACAGTAGAGTTAGTTAACACATGTATCCATCACCTCACATAACTAACAGTTTTGGTGTGTGCACTCGTGTGTGGTGAAAACACTGAACATCTACTGTCTTAGCAACTTTCGAGAATATAAGGCTATATTACTAACTATAATCACCATGCTGTATATTAGACCCTCTAGAACTTATTCATCTTATAACTAGAAGTTTCTGCCCTTTGACCAACATCTCCCCAATTTCTCCCACACTCTGGCAACCACCATCCTACTCTGTTTCTCTGAGTTCGATGTTTTAGATTCCACATATAAGTGATATCGAATAGTATTTGTCTTTCTCTGACTTACTTCTCTTCACATAATGCCCTTAAGGTCCATCCATATTGTCACAAATGGCAGGATTTCCTTCTTGTTTATGGCTGAGTAATATTCCATTGTGTGTGTGTGTGTGTGTGTGTGTGTGTGTGTGTGTATAATGTATTACATACACACTTATATATAGGTATATATGTATGTATATACATATATACGCACATGTATTTATACACACACATATATACATACATATATGTACACACACACACATATATCACATTTTCTTTTCATTCATCGATGGACACTCCGATTGTTTCCATGTTGTCTTGGCTATTGTGAATAACGCTGCAATGAACATGGGAGTGCAGATATCTTTTCGAGATAGTGATTTCATTTCCTTTGGTTATATACCCAGAAGTGGGATTGCTGGATCACACGGTAGTTCTACGTTTAATTTCTGAGGAAACTCCATACTGTTTTCCATAGTGGCTGGACCACTGTACGCTCCCACCAAGAGGGCACAAAGGTTCTTTTTCCTTTACATCCTCACCAGCACGTGCTATGTCTTATCTCTTTTATAATGGCCATTCTATCAGGCGTGCGGTGCTATCTCAGTTGGTTTTGGTTTGCATTTCCCTGAGGATGAGTGATGCTGAGTACCTTTTTCTGTCCTGTTGGCCATCTGTACGTCTTCTTTGGAAAAATGTCTATTCAGGTTCTCTGCCCATTTTTCAAGTGGATTGTTTTTGTTTTGTTTCACTTGACTTGGTATTGAGTTGTATGAGTTATTTATATATTTCGGATATTAACCCTTATCTGATAAATACTTTGCAAAAATTTTCTCCTATTCCACAGGCTGCCTCTTCATTCTGCTGATCATTTCTATTGCTGTGCAGAAATTTCCAACATTGTGTTGTAGAGTGGGCCTATGATTTACTGTCTATACCTAGACACTTTGAAGAGCGCAAAGGGGTATTAGTGTCACCTGTACCAGGGCAACAGACATCCTGTCCTGGGCTCAACAATTACGTATGGTTACCGTAATTACCTGACCTTAGATGGCAGGGGAGAGTGTGCCTTTTGCTACTGCCTCCCATGCTTAATCAAAGTGGACTTTACTTACGGTAAAATCCAAGTACAGACCAAGGTATCTTTATTTCTCACCTTGTCCACTCCAGTAGTGTATATTCTGCTTCACCTGCAGACCATTCTTCAGAGATTATTTTAATCACAGGTCACAGCAACATGCCTTTGCTCTCCGTAACCCCCCTGGTTTGCACAGCTCACACCTCTGACTTTGTTTATGGTCAAATATCACCTCTTCAGAGAGCCCACGTCAAATCATTCTATCTAGAAGTTAAATCTCTCACTTCCTCTCCTGCTTTGCTTTTCTACATCGCGCTTTTTCACTTCTGATGTAACTACGTGTATTTGTTTATTTTCTGTCTTCTAAACAGGCCACAGACTCCATCAAGGGAGGGACTTCTTCTTCTACTTTGTGACTCATTTAAGTAAGTTCTGGCACACAGCAGGCGTCCACTTCCTAGTTATTGGGTGAATATATAAATAAATGAATATGTACAAGGGTACAGATATTAGGTCAAATCTCAGATGGAAAAATTCAGAAACAAAATCTAGCATTAAAATCTCTTCCTCATTCAATCTTTTACCCTCTCCATGGGGACAAGGTGAGAAAAAGATCAAACAAGGAGCTAAAGCGTTAAGCCAGCATGTGCTAAAAGGACTGAAGGCGAGAAAGGAGAGAGCGTACTGTTTATCTTACTTTAATGTAAAGCTTTAAAGAATCTGAGATTGTCCTCACTGAATGCATTGTTTCTTGTAAAGACTAGAAATTCCTGCTTTTCAACCCTGATTAAAAGATGGGCGTCCTGCCACGCCCCAAAGATCCCCGGATTAGTTCTACGTTGGCTAGTGGAAGGCAAGGCGGTCCATAAACAAGGGCCTGCTTTGGAAGACTCCCTGCCTCTGGCTCCCAGTAGATGGGTGCTGGGAAATGCTGGCAGAAGTACCCCAGCTGATCTCAACTGCCCCGAAGTTGCCCAGTGAGGAAGGCTGATCTCTAAGCAGTGAGGGCCCAACCACTTAGTGCTTTACAGACCACAGACAATTGCGCTCAGAAGCAGAGGGCCAGGCGGTACTGAACTTCCGCGCTCTGATGGAAAATGTTCCCTACAGCTCAATGCACACAGTAGCCAATCGACCCCCAGTTCTGCCCTAGGGGTCACTTCTGGATTTCTTCCAAGGGAGAGCAAGTTGCTTAATCCAACATCAGTATGGAGTTGCACAAAACCCAGCATCACCTTCTAAGTGAGAAGTGTACTTAGCTCACGACTAGCCTTTTGATGGAAACCACGGAGCTCATACCATTCAAAAATTATCTTCAATCGGGATGCCTTCCTGTCAAACAGTAAAGTTATTAATAATGCTGTAAATCTTCCAAATAAGTTTTGACAAGTTTGTTTTTTTGAAGAAAAGCTGAAAAACCAGAAATGTGGTTGGTAATGTTTGAACAGAGCTTTCCAAAGACCTTTACAGACAGTTTTTACTATGAATTCATTAGTTTCCTTTTTCAAATTTCAAAAAGTACATCATAATTTGCTAATTAATGTGTGATTTTTATAGTTTGCCTGTATTTTTTTATCTGTACTATTCTGTATGTTCATGAACACCGCTTGGTGCTGTGGTAGAACAAATTTGAATACAACAGTTCAGAAAAAGCGAATCGCTTTCCCTTTAACCTTGGGAAAGGTTAAAAATGTGCCCTTCACAAATGGGTAGACAATAAGGGCCTGTCATCATCCAAACCTGATGACCTCTTCCTCATGTTTGAAAATATTAGGACCTAAATGTAGTCATGACATATTCCACGTGTCTTACGCTTTCTGTTATAAGCTGCCTATGTATATATTATCATACTTGGTCTTCACAGCAGTCTTGGAGTTCTTTTCCTCAGTTTGCAAAGGAGGCTACAGAGACTCAGGGAGTTTACATAACTTGGCTACAGACACAAAATGAGTAGCAGAGTTGGAACTGGGCTGCAAATTATCTGTCCTAACCTTCTCACTGCTTATGTGTCACCTCCTTACCGTTGTTCATTGCAGCTCTGTGCCTTTTTTCCCAGCACTTCTGCATGTGCAAGTTTCCTACGGTGGAGCGATGCTGTGTCATGTAGACCACAGCTTTGATCTTAAAACTCGTTTAAAAATGGCCTCAAATCCCAATATCAGAACACAGAGAAATTAACCTGTCCAAAGATACACAACACTGAGTCTTTTAAAAACCGTGAACTATTAAGAATATTTTCTAAATACATTAAGTGTCTATCTCTAAAATTAATGAAATCAGGTATCTTATTAAGACATGAGGGATAAGATTACTCTCGGCACAGTTCACACAAGTGAACTTTAATTGCAGCAGACTCAGATGGCTTAAGCAAGCGGATTCTGACTTTGTGTATGGTGCTGGGAATGTAAAACGTACACCAGATTTGAAGACTTCGTACAAAAGCAGAATGTGAAATACCTCATTAACCACTTTTATACTGATTACATATTGAAATGATATTTTAGATGTATTAAGTAATATGCATTACGAAAAATAATTTCACTTGTTCCTTCTTGTTTTTCAAACAGTGGCTACTAGAGATAATTGAAATCTACACACGGGACTCCGAGTATATTCCTACAGGACAATGTTGGTCCAGAGCATGGTGGAGACACCTAAGACATGACTGCGGTCCTCGCCAGAGGATGAGACAAGGCTGATGTATGTGAAACAGAGGTGGAAGGACATATCTGTTTAAGTAACAAGTGATTGGAAAAGGAACATAGCATCTCTGAGAAAGTTCAAAGAAGGGGAAAATCAGTGTGGTCTACAATACATGGGGAAGGTCTGATGTTAAGGGTTGCAAGAGACTCTTTGGATGAGCCTGATGAGGAAAACGGACAGGACCATGTCACTGTCAACGTCCAGCGAAGGAAAGGAAGAGAGAGTAAAAGGCGGCAGAAGCACAGTGGAAACCCTGACCCTTCATGAGCAGAGAAGGAATAATCACTACTAAGAAAGGATTCCGATTTTTTCCTAAACTCTCTATTAATCCAGTGTTGGCAAGTCAAATACATAACATTCTAGGAAGCCATCTGATACATGATTTTTTTGTTCCTTAAAAGAAATAACGTTTGGCAGTCACAACTGGAGTTTTCTCTGTCTCTTTCTCTTTTCTAAATTCAATTTGCCCAATTTTTTCTCAAAGTATAGGCGAGTTACAATATTGTATCAGTTCAGGTTTATAACAAGTGATTCAAAAGTTTTATATATTATACTCTTTTTAAAGTGCTTATTAAAGAACTGCTATATTTCCCCCCCAAAATAAAAAAATAAATAAATAAATTCCATTTGCCCCTTTATTTCTACAAAATCACCCATTCTGAAACAGCTTTGCAAATGATTACAAGCTTTCAATGTTACAGGGCTCATTGCCCTATGCATTTGTCACAATTTCTGCAAGTAGAGAGACAACCTAAGGACATAAAAATTAACCATGTCAATTAATCACGGATTCTAGTTTTGGCTATGAAATCAATACTAAAAATAAGTCAGATTTTAAGCTTCCGTTAAAAAAGACATACCCAGAAGAGGTATAACTGATAACCTGGCTTGTTTCAATAAGAACACGTGCTGAAACCATATGTCAAAGAACACCAGAAACACAATCTGTGAGAAATGTTTTGTTTTTAAATCTGAAATCAAAATGGTAGTGTTAAAGCTATGTTTTATTCTAGTCTGAGAGAGCTGTCTCATTTATATGAAACACCGAAATAATGAAGTTGTTTCTGGGTTACTGGCCCCTTAATCTCGTATATTAATTCAGGTAATGCATCACTACTACTATCTTCCATTTAATTATTTTTATTTATGTACCATTAAGCTCCATTTTCATTACGTTTGGAGGACAAAAAAAGGCCAAACCCAGGGCATTTGGGCAGAGCCATCACTTCCTTTACAATCCTCAGAAGACCCTTTTCTTGGTAGAGAATACAAATGACGGTCCTTGACATTTTTTAAAAACATTTTTTACTTCCTTAATTAGGAGTTTCAGGCAGGACCTTCTGCCTGAAGCCTTAACGTTTTCAGATTCTGCCTCACTTCTCGGCTGGTTCTTCCTAAGTTTGTGCTGAATACATTCTTGCTTTGCAAGAAACCTGCTCTCAGGCCCTTTCATATTCTGCTATAATCTCTCGGTAATTACAAAGTCTCTCTCTGCGACGCTGGGCAAATCCAGGAGGAATTCCGAAGCTAGGCTTCACATGTAAACTTGTATTTGGACATCTCAGCTCAATTTGCACCCCCCGGGGCCTACAACTTAGAAAACAGTCCTGTCAGAAATGCAGAAAACCAGAGGAGCACAAAGGTTACAATGACAATAACTTTGTGTCAGTGCAAAACACTGGTTAAATAACGCAGGACACAGCAACTTTCAATGAAATATTTCATTTAATAGTGGGTAAATCCTAACCATAGAATGTGCAGTTACTGGGACAGCAAATTCCAATCCACTTAACACTCCACATGTGACAATTTCTCACCCTTACATGTTTCCAACCATGGGGAATTCGTACACCTCTTCCCCCTCTTTGCTTTACTATAATTACTTGTACACTTTTCCTCTTATTCTTTCTTTTCCCTTTCAGTCACTGATATAAAAGCCATATTAGAAATTCTTTAATGACACAAACGCAAGAACATCAACATAATATTTGTGTAATTATCTTATGTTTGGCTATTTGCAAATTATCTTATCACTAAGCATCAGTAATTGGCCATAATTGTTATGTTAGAGTTTTATAACGTGCTTTTTTCTTTTTCCTTTTTTTTTTTTTTTTTTGGTCATACATTACAACAAAATATACAGTTTGCAGAAATCCATTACATTACGATTTGGGGAATTTTTAAGTCTCATTCACCAAAATAATGTAAAATGCATCTGGATTTGTTCTAAAGGCAAATACATAATACATTTCCTGCGGTCAGCTGGACGTCTACTATTGAGATCGGAATTGGTAGGTAGTAAAAAACGTATGGCTCTTTTTGCTCTTTTATACTAAGGTAAGTTTAAATTGGTTTAGTAATGTAACAGAGGAATTGTCCAAATCAAGAAAGCAGAAAGCTAAGAAATGCTACTTCACATTTTTTGCACATGCATTTTTAAAATTTTCCATTAGACTGTGAATTTTTGAGGAGCTGATTAATGTTCTTTTCTGCCCCATCGTGCTCAGCGTCTATGCACTGTACATCACCTATGATAGCTACCCGCTTCACAATTTCTTGTAACACTAGTAATTTCATGTCACTTCTAGATCAATTGAAAATACATACAGAGAAATAACAAAATCGTACTTATTAAAGATAGCACATAGGTAGTCAGAAATAAGTATTCTTGAGGGGCTTCTAGAGTGTTTTGCTTCTGTTTCACTGTAGGATAAAGTAAACACAGGGATTTTCAAACAGATCAAGAAGCACTGAGACATGACGCAACTTCTTCCTGTGATCCCGAGAATTTTTGACAGGTAAGTGGCATGTCAATAATCCTAATAATATTGAGCTACACGGATGCATACAGGGTTAGGGAACTGGACCTCATGTGATCCAGAATTCCAGGGCACCAGAGCAGATTTTTTTTTAAGCAACCACAAAACAGACTGCAGGATGGATGCTAGAAGTCTCAGGCTGACGAGCCTCTGGCATTTATCCAGATTGTAGATTCTGAGACTAAAGGAGACCTAAAGTGTAGCCTCTATATGAAGGGGGCGACAGGAAAAGCCAAGTGACATCCCTTTAATCAGTTACGTCCACTTTCACCAGATGTGAAGAAAACGATAAAAACTTGAGGATTAAATCTCAAGCAAGCACAGAGCTGGAGAAAGTGTTAAAAGCCACGATTAAGCTTGGAGAAACAGAATACAAATTGCAAAGAAAAATCATTCACTGTAAGTATTTATATACTCAACCCAACGGGCTTTTCAATAAACCATTCAAGAGGGGGAAAATGTACAAACATACATTTCCACTGGCAAAAGCTTGTTAAATCTCCTAAAGCAAGTTTTTGCTTTACCCCCTGCTTCCAAAGTACTCAGCTCAGTCTTAGAAACTGGTTGGGGTAGGGGAAAAAATCAGTTCCTTAGGTCCTCGTAAACATTTCACTTTTATTTTTAGAAAAAAGAGATTATTTTCCAAACACTGCAGGTGTGAGGAACCTAATATTGAAAGTCTCCCGTGAACTGTTCTACACCTTATCCCGTCAGAGTGCCCTTGGAATAAAACAAATTGGATGAAAAACCTAAATCTTGTAGCTTCAGATACTCAAAAGCTTATTACAGCTGAAAATGAGTAAAATATTACAGCCACCAGGCCTATTACCATAGAGAACAGATCTACTTAGGCTCAGATGTAAAAGTAACCTCATTACAGCCTCCAGAAGCAAGGCGACCTGTGCTCTGCTCTTCTACACGGGCTCCCATTTAACCCACACTTTAAAATAGTCTCAGTTTTCAGTTTAAATGACTAGTTAGAAGAGAACAAGCCAAGTGTTTACTTGCGAGAAAAGAAAATCTTAACTACAGAAGAGAACTGAATTTTATTCACTATTTCCATTCATAGGTAAAGAACACAGTCTCTCCCCAAATGCTACTGAATTTTAGTTTCGACATTCAACACCACTCTTATACGCTTAACACTCCCAGACAGGCACTGAGATATGCTCTTAGTTTACCAGAAGTACAAAACACATCTCTAGTGCAAGATTTTATGTACAAACAACATTTGTTTTTTTCAGACTGACTAAAAGGTAAAAAGTGATTGGGGTATTTGGGACAGGCTAGGCTCCCGGCTGAAATACAACTTTAGGATCCTTTTTCTAACTTCTACAGAGAAGTCACCTCTGACTCCACAAGGAGAATTCTCAGGTTTCAGAAAGAAATGTCTTCCTTTGATACATTTGCTACACACACACACACACACACACACACACACACACACACACGCTTTGTCAAATAAGTATATGAATGATAATAAAGAGAGATCAAATCATTTGCTCCTGAGGTTTACCCAGCACTGTGGCGGGTACTATGAGAAAAATAAAAGGAGTCAAGAACCACCCTCAAGATTAGACCTTATGAAGAAGGCCAAAGTGAGTGGATTCCTAACTTTGCTCTTGCTTTCTCGTACTTATGAGGATCTTCCTTCCTTTCCTCTTTCTTGAGTTCTTGCGGGATTGAAATTTGTTACTAAGCCTACTCTAAACATATTCCAATAACAAAGTAACATTGATTTTTTCAGTCTCCTATATAAAGCTTATTTTCCAATAATTCAGTTTCTTAGAACATTTGCTTTCTGGGCTCTTTCCAGGTTTTCAAATTGTTTCTGCATGGAAACATAAGCTCAGCTCTTGGACCGACATGAACAAGAGTGCAAATAATTTTCTAGTTGTGGCAGGTTATATCCTGCGTGTTACTAAAGATAAAGAATGTTGAAATTGGGAGTAAATTCTAAATATTTCATGCTGAGATGAGGAAACTGATGCTGAAAGGGACTAAGGGATGTTCCTAAAGGAACTGACAGAACCGAGAATACAATGAGCTTTAGAATTCCAGGTCCCGTTTCTTCTGCGATGTGACACCCCATTCATGGTAACATTTCAAATAAAGGCAGCATATAATTTTTTTATCATTGGGTAATTTGTTTATGAAATTGCATTTCCATTAAGCAAATATTCTTTCCATGTGCTGGGGTAGAGGTGGTGTGCCCTCTGTTAACGTTTTTCCTGATGCAGTCAGTCAAAGCCATTTCTCTGAAATATTTGAAAGTGATCAAAAGAAAGTAGGGCTTTACCATTAGCATTCCATGAAAACCAAAAGGAATATAGAACTGTAATCACCATGCATAACTTCTTACAGATTTTAGTAAACTAACAGCATCTACAAACTTGCTTAGCACCCAAACTCCCCCACATCAATGACTAAGTCATAAGGGTCCTGGAGCTGCACCTTGTATATTCCAGTTTCATGTGGTAATGGAAATCTCTGGATCCCTTTGACTATTTCACCATTCCCTAATAAAAGAAGTCATCTGTAAAACATTATGCATTTGCCTATTTCTTTTTAAAAATGTGCTTAGTATCTACTCATGTCAAGTGCCTGATTTACTCCCAGGAATTGAGAAATAGGAGAGTGACTGGGAAAGTGAGGGAAGCTATCCCCACTGATATGGATTTCAGGGGACCTGCTTGGGCTTGGAAGAGCAAAGACAGTGCCCAAGGTCAGAGCCAGAGACTTGTGTCCACATCTCAGCAAAGACTTCAAGTGGAATTGGGATACGGAGCCAGGAGTCAAGGGGTTGGAAATCAACGGAAGAGTGGCTTGGAACAGCAAAGAGAAGGATATGTGAGCAAATCCACAGACAAATAAACCTGTGGTGAGTCCTTTCCGTGCTCCTGGGGCAGGCTGGTGGGGAACTGGATCCATTTAAAGGCTCTGAGCGGGCCACTAGGGAAACAAACGTGAATAAGACACTGCCTACTGTTTCGTGGTCGAGGGAGGGTCCTGCGGGGAGACAGTCCATAGCAGATCGCTGGGATCCCTGAGGAAGTGCCTGTAGATGCAGTACAATAACACGGACGCACAGAAGAAACGTGAACCATTGTGTCCAGGGGTCTGTGTGAGTCGCCTACTGACGCTGTAACACATTACGGCATATTTAGAGGCCTAAAACAACACCATGTTTTTTTTTTTATCTTACAGTTCTGAAGTTTAGATCAGAAATGTGTCGTCTTGTGGCAAAGTAAGTGTGTGAACAGGGCTGCGTTGTTTCTGGAGACTCTCAGAGACAGTCTGTGCCCGTGCCTTGGTCTGTTTCCATCATCGGCTACGCCAGCAACAGCTGCTTGAGGCTTTCTGATATCATATCACTCGAAGAAACTCCCACCTCCCTCTTTCGCTTATAAGGACCCTTGTGATTGCAGTGGGCCCAAGCAGATCATCTAGAATAATCTCCCCGAGTAAAGGTCCTTAATCCAGTCACATCCAATTAAATTCAGTTAAATTATGTGTAGTCCCTTGGTTCCTCTGTAAAGTAACATATTCACAGGTTCAAGGGACTGGATGTGGACGTCTTTGGGGCTGGGGGCATTGTACCGTCTACCACAGTGTCAAAGGAGATTAAGGTGACCTGGGAAGATTTCACATGAGCTGATAATGGTGGAGTCTTGCAGGATGAGTAGATTTCCAAAGAGACAGTGAATATGGGGTGGGGGACGGAGCGAGGGAGGGAGGATGCAGTCCAGGCAGAGAGAGCCCTAGAAAAATCAAAGTCAGAAGTCTTTCATCGTTGCTTCCTTGTTAAATATACAATCTGCTACATAAGCAAACTGCTCTGACACTTGTAGGCGTCGTGCTCACTACCAGCATCTGTTACTCTCCTGGAGATTTTCACAGATTAATATCGTATTTCCATAACTAGCTAAATACTAGGGTTAAGCGAGCTGATCTATTCAAAAGGTTCATTCTTTTCCCTCTCCTCTCTTTAAAAACGAATACAATATTTTCTCTTATTTAGAGTCCAAACATCTTTTCGTCATTCAAACAGACCGAATACTATAATTACAAATAGCACTGAAATGCAATCTGCCTTCCCCTCAAATCAGCAAAGATCTCCATCATCTGGTCCTGCTGATTTGCATACACTATTTACATGCTACTTAGACTGTATCTATTTATATATATTTTTTATTTACAAAGTAATCACCTCCCTCAATGGTTTACTTTGAGTCTTAAACCTTCCATAGGGCCAAATGGATTGGATGCAATCTATTTTTATTTGCTTTTCACCCAAAGAGGCTGGGTGAAGAGTACAGGAAAATGAATCAAAAGCAGAATTAACAGGAAGAGCAGGGAGCCAGACTTGGTAAAGCCACGATCACCCTTAAAGATGATCAACAACAAACTGTCAACACAATACTGCCTCTGGTTACCCAGCCGAAGTCTGGGGACATTGCAGCCAACCCCGCGCACCAGGCAGCACACACGTCTGCCAAAGATCAGCCTAAGACAGAAACATTGCGGAGTCTGGGAAGTATAATCAGAGTTGCCACTATTGCATAACTCAAAACCAGTAACCACGCTCCAGTCCAAAACTCACTGGAGATGTCTAGACGGTTCCAGCCTAGGGCTGGCTTACTTCTTCCAAGAACATTCAGCAGGATGTCTGAATCTGAGAGTTCCACAGAGTTTTCTTATAATTTACGGGTCTCAGATCAATCTAGATAATTGCAATGTTCCCCTAAGAGACTTAATATTTTGTAGTAGACTTAAGACTGTCTATTCTTAAATATCCCTCAGGTATGAACAAGCCACAAATTTAACTAAACCTCAAAGGTAATGTCACTAACCTCAAAGGAGGTATCATGACACAATGCAATTGGGGGTGATGTCCAAAATCTTTCCTTTTAACCATTATTTTTCACAGACTTGCTTGATTCTTTTGTTACGGAAAACATTTACTTGATATCTATCTATCTATATCTATATATATAAAATTAAAGAATATTTTTATGTTGCCTTTCTATAACAACATTTCTGTTTCTTTCGTGTTTTTGTCCCCTTACATACGTCCCTACCCTCTTGTGCTATTTCTTCGGATCTTTCCTTGGTGACCTAGCCTAATTTCCAAGGATAGTTGCATTCCCACTTGCTTTTCAGATTTCATATTGCCCTGATTTTTGCAAAGTTTGTATTTTTCTATTGTTTTAGTCTTTTGTACGCTTCGGGAATTTTGGCTATAGTAAGTTTCCCTTAAAAAAGCAACAATGCCATAAGGATTTATTTAACGAGTCATCTGGAAAATATCGCAAAATATATCCTATGATCGTTTACATCTGGCTATTCATGACAGTGTCCATGGCTGTGTGAGGAACTCTAGGCATTAAAGGAACAACTGATATTTAACTAACGCCTGTCCTGTGCCAAGCACTGTGAGGAGAGCAGGGGTGTAAGGAGGAGAGAGAGTGAGCGATTTAAGGATGTGCAGGGTATGGCTCCTGCCACGAAGAAAAAAGTCCAGAAAGGACACAGATATGCAAATAGTTATAATGCAATGTGATAGGTGCTTTCACAAATGTATGAACTAACTCCTCTGGGAGCACAGATAAAGGAGCAATTAATTCAGCCTGAAGGAGTTCGGGAAGCTTCAGATGAGAGGTCACGTTTCAATTGGGCCTTGAAAGAACAGTAGGACTTCATCAGGGACTTAGGATATCTAAGGATAGAAGGGAAGGAGGAAAGGTATATATATAACAGGTAGAAGGGTCAGCATGGACAGGCGCTCATCAAAGGTCAGTCCCTGGCACATGTTCAACTGCAATAAATATTTTTGAATGAATGACTATGAATGAATAAATATTCAAAGAACTGGCTACAAACTTACTATTCTTTCCTGGTGTAAAGTCTGGGCGTTTAGGAGAACAGGGCATAATGGTGGCTGATGACATACTACTCAAAGGGGTGACTAAGCTGGAGCTCCTCTGCCACAGTTACCATGACTGGACATGGAGACGGACGTCCTCCAACGAAATCTCACGCTTTTTCCTTTTTGACAAGTAATGAGTGGGAGGTGCAATGCCAAGGAACTGCAACCTTAGTATTCCTCTGCTTAGCGCCGTAGCTTCTTCCTAGACTAACAGGCAGCTCCCAGGCAGTGATTTAAGCACTGGATTTAGAGCCAGATAGCTAATAACGAGCTAAAGAGGAAGGGCGGGGGTGGGGGGGCGAACATGCCAGGTAGTCCCAACAGCAAATAAAAAGTCTTCTGAGAAAAGGAGCCTGGCTGGAGTGCAGAGAGCAGAGGAGAAGACAGTCACGGAGGACCTGGAAAAAGAGCCAGACACCAGGCTCTGTAAGACCTTGGAGAATAAGTTGAAAATATGGGTCTAGGAGGGATGAGAAAATTCAAAGTGATTTAGGTAGGCTTTTAACATGAGAAAGTTTGAGTTTCAAAATAAAAATCACTCTGCTTCAGGAAGGCCTGTGGATGGGGGAACATGTATGTGGGTTGGTATTTGCGTAGATACTGAGACAGGAGCCTCTGGTGCTCATTCAAGCAAGAGGAGAGGGCAGTGTGGATTCGGTGATGGCAGTGGAGGAGAAATGGACGGATCTGAGAGAGATTTGGAAGGTAAAACAGAAACTGTAAAACACCTATTACAAATTTAAGTATTTACTATATATTTGTGAAAACATTCAAATCCTTCCCACTAGGGTATTCACTGATTCCTTCACCTTTTCAACACATATTTACTCAGCAGCGATTACGGCCAAGGCACGGAGGACACAGTTGAAGTCAGATAAACAAGAGCCCTCATCTACTGGAACTTACATTTTGGCAAGCGCACCGATGATAAACAAATAACTGTACGGACAGAATAATTTCAGATAGAGCCGTAAAGTGGGGCAGCAGGAAACTCCTTTAGATCCAGTGGACAGGAAAGGCGTGTTGGAGGAGAAGAAATCTGAGGTCACTTGAGCACAGGAAGCCACGACCATCAGGGAAAGAAACACATACACCCTCATCCTGGAGCGAGATTTCCTACCACCCTCCTTATCATCTTGCTTGATCTCTCTCTTTTTGGAAGATTCAAAAGGTTTTTTAAACATGCGTATATTCTCAAGAGTTTTGGTCTACATGTAACCCCTCAGCGTCATGGCAATGACGAGGGTCAGTGATCCCTCCCTCAGACGATGTTTTGCTGCCTTCTGCCGCAGTAACAGAAGGGACACCTATTAGCCTTAAATAAACATCAAAAGAATAGGGCCTTCCCTGGTGGCGTAGTGGTTGAGAGTCCGCCTGCCTGTGCAGGGGACGCGGGTTCGTACCCCGGTCCGGGAAGATCCCACATGCCGCGGAGCGGCTGGGCCCGTGAGCCATGGCCGCTGAGCCTGCGTGTCCGGAGCCTGTGCTCCGCAACGGGAGAGGCCACAGCAGTGAGACGCCCACGAACCTCAAAAAAAAAAAAAAATCAAAAGAATAACGTAAATTAAATAATTCTCTATCGCACCACACAAATCCTTCTAAAAGCTGTTTGTTGAAACAGATTTGGGTTTAAAACTGATTGGTTTCATTATCTATTCCCTTTTTTAAAGAAACTGAATAAGAGCTCAGCATACATTTAATTGCTGATTAATCATTCGAACCCCTTGAATTCAATAATATTTATGGAAATACCAGATGTCTGGAGAAGTAGTTCTCCAAAGGGTTATATATATTTTTTAACGTCTGTCAACTTTGAGTAATTTGTTTTGAGTCACTTATTTTAACTCTTCTAAAAAATTATTCTAGGTTGAAATCTTGAAAATATGTTGCATATTAGGGATTCACAATGACTAGAATTCTTATAATTTGGAAATAACCAAAAGACAGATGCATAAGTTAGTCTTTCTATACACCTACGCCTATGCAGATATATTTTTATATACAGGTAAACCATTTTATTTAGTAAATACCATAGAGTACCTTAGAATACAATCATATCGCTTGGGCTACTTCTATTATGTTCTGTCTGTAATGTTCATTCTAATTTCCCATGTTCTTGTAGACAAAGAATCCGAAACCTTGAGGGAAAAGGAAAACATACAAACGCTATTAAGGTTCACATTTCTGAGCAGCAGGAAGTCAGGAGTAAGTGGCAGAGACTGATCAGAATTGGGTTCTATATATAAACAACTGTCATCAGGTGTGCCCTGCTACGAGGGCATTCGTGCACCCCAGCAGTAATTTGAGCAATTTAGAACTTCAGGCAGCCTAGAGAGGGAATACATTATTGAAGAGTTTAACTTCAAGTGTAAAATGTATCTTTATGGCAGATTTCTCAAAGAAACAGATTCTGTCCTTTCACATTAAATTAGTTAGTTGGATCAAAAATTTTTTAATAATTTACATACACACACAAAAAATGTTGCTGCACCACTAGTTTTGCAGAAGTGGGAGATGGCCCAAAAGTGAAGAATAGATATACATCTATATTTGGTATTTTCTACCCACAATAATCTGTAAAATTAAAAAAAAAAAGAGCTTATTACTGAAGACAAGTTGAGTTTTATCCAAACTTTGCTATCATTTTTCACACACTTGAATCCAAAGCCAATAAAGAGAGAAACAGGTACTAAGAATATGGGTACTAAATTCTTCTTTCCAGACTGCAACTCTAAATCATACTTATTTCTAGACTGCTCCTCTAAATTTTTATCTATTATTGAAAAAATAGTTAAGAATTCATTGCAGAATCCAGAATCTCAGATTACATTGTTATTAGCTTGGAATCCACGTCAGTCAATTGGCGCGTTCTTCATGTCAGAGAATTCACCTACGGCAGATTCATACACAATTTTTTTTCCCCATTATATCAGAGCTCCAGAGTTTTAGATTAGGTAAATAACTGCATTTCTAAACCTCCCTTAATAATGAGGACACATGACAAAGTTATGGTTACTGGGATACGAGTGGAAGTGGTCTGGTCCCACTGGCTGCACCCCTAAACAGAACGGGCTTGGCCTGAACTGGCTCATTCCCACTGTCTGGGATGCAGATGCTTTGTCTGGAGCTGTGACAGCCATCTTGAGCACAGAGGCAAAAGCCTTCAGTTCTTATTGGCTCTTGCTTGCTACACGAGAGACTGATGAACTCTTATTCAAATCAGTGTGTTTTGGGATCTACTTAGTCTATAACCTAGTACACACTTCTATATCATCAGCATCCATTTAACTCTTTCTAGTATTTTCCAACTTCAAAAATCTTACTCTTTATTTTATAATTTATAAAATGCTCACTTCGATTAGGAATTCATTTTAAAGCACTTAATATGAATCATTAAATTTGTTCTAATTTTTAGAGACTTGTGTACCTCAAATGCAAATGAATGCTCTATTATTTTAAAATTGAAATGCACTCTTGTTAGGTAAAATTTTGAATGAATACGGAAATGCTAGAAGTACACATATAGCTCGTTGTATGACTGAAGTGTAGCTTTGCAAGACCGTGTTTGTGACGTTCGCTGTACCAGGAACTATACCATAGGACAGGTATGGAACCACGAGCCATCTCTGAGGGCTCTTCTGGTTACTACAAGCCTGCAAGTGAAAGCTGGAACGAACCGGGGACGGCACAAGACTGAGGAAGAAGAGGCGTGATCATGTCCCAAAGTAAATATAAACAAGTCACATTTGAAAAATGTTACAATACAATTTATAGCTTTTGGAAATCAAATTGCACTCTAGATAAGACAAACTCACTTCCCTTACTCGCTCTTAAGATTGAAAACTCTGAGGGCAGAGTAGCCACTTCTATTTCATTCACCGCTGTATTCCTGACGCTTAACACAGAGTTTAGGTTAAAGAAACTTAGTACTGTTTGTTGAATGACGGAATTCATACCACTTATTTAATGTGATATTTGATGCTGGAATTCATCCTGTCTCTCTCTGTTCTGCAGATTGGCATCAAAAGAGAATATGAGAGTACAGAAGCGTAACACGAACATTCTGATGCTTAAAAAGTGATGCCTAAGCTGAATTTGAAAGAATGACTAGGAGGCGAGAAGGAAAGAAGATGGTTCTGTGGATGAAATAGGTCGTAAAAAGTCAGCCAAGCATGGGACGTGGACCAGTGAGGACCACACTAGTGACCCTAGGAAGATACAGGATCTGCAAAGTTAAGTAAAAAGATAACCTAATGAACCTACAATTCCACTCGTAGGTAAACCCCCCCCCACAAACGGAAAACAGGTATTCAAACAAGTATACGTACATGTGTGTTTACAGCAACATTATTCACAAGAGCCAAAAGGTGGAAATAACCCAAATGGTCATGAAAGAATAAATGGATCAAATCATGGTATGAACATGTGGTATATTCCATACATATATGATGGAATACTTAGCCACAGAAAAGAATAAAATACTGATGCATACTCTAACATGGATGAAAACTTGAAGACATAATGTTGAGTGAAATAAGCCAGACACAAAAGGTCATATATTGTACGATTCCACTTACAGGAAAGAGTCAGAAGGATCCATCCACAGGAAAATAACACAGACAGGTGGTTACCAGGGGCTTACAGGAATGGAGAGAAACTGCTTAATAGGTAAGGGGCTTACTCTGGAGGGATGGGAACACTTGAAACTAGATAGATACGGTGGTTGCATAACACTGTGACTCTGGTAAATGCCGCTCAATTGTTCATTTTAAAGTGGTTAATGATACGTTACACGAATTTCATTTCAAAAAATCGTTTTAAAATAACCTCTGCCTCAGAGTTCCATCAATCTCTTTTGAAGAACTTTTTCAGCAGCATCACAGCAACTCTACCATTGCGCCTGCATCTTATTTATGTTTCCCGAGTATATTTACATTAGAGTTACAATAATCAGTTCCTGCTAGGTCTAGGCACAGATTTTCTCAGTGAAAACATTAAGTTCCTTAAAGTAGGCAATTGGAAAAAAAAAAAAAAAATCCCAGTCCTCTTAGTAAGAGGTAGCTGAATAAGACGGAGATAAAGAACCTGTGTGGTCCCCCTCCTGGAGACCATGTTGACAGACAGCGCGGCCAGTACCCAGCGGAGGCCTGAGCAGGGCCCGCTGCAGATTAGGTGCTGCCCCTCCTGTGAGCGGAGCCCCTGTTCCCTCCTGCATCGCACAGGGGACAGTGTCCTCTGCCCCTGGATCCTGCAAAGGCTTCCTCTCACTGTTATGCACACGGAGGAATTGGAAGATCCTGATCACTAGCCTTTGGGAAGCAGCGGCATAGCACAGGGGGATCAGCTCGGTGCTCTGTGACCACCTAGAGCGGTGGGATAGGGAGGGAGGGAGGGAGACGCAAGAGGGAAGAGATATGGGAACGTATGTGTACGTATAACTGATTCACTTTGTTATACAGCAGAAACTAACACACCATTGTAAAGCAATTATACTCCAATAAAGATGTTAAAAAAAAAAAAAGAGGCAGCTCATGAATTTTCATCATGTGCACAGATGCAGGTACGGGTCAAGGGGAGTTCCGCTGAGTGTGAGAGGCGGTGTCGACACCTCCCACTCCCTGAGGGGGAAAGTCAGAAAAGGGGGCACTTGTAAGTTTTACATTTTCAGTAAAGCTGTCAAAATGAATTAAGCGTGATGGGAAACGGGAAGTGATGTTCGTAAAGTAAACAACTCTTGTGCCATTGACACAATTACGCAATTACTAACAGTTTTACCAGATGCTAATAACGTGCAGTGGGAAAAGGTAAGCTGGTTATTAAAGAAATTGTATATATAAACTATCTCTGAATCACCTGTGATTGAGAAGAGTGATGTGTGGTGGGGTGTTCCAACTATCAAAGCTGCTGTGTATACTGCTCAGATTATCCACATCATTGTTTTACGAGGGGACTGACTTGCGGAGTCCACATTGCAAAGATAATGATGAAAACAATGATAACAGGCCACATGGCTTGAATGCTCACTATATCAAATGCTTTAACCTCATAAAGTTGAATTGCGTAAACATCCTTTTCTAGTATCACATAGGGGTTAAGCACACAGGCACTGGAATCAGACAGTTTATGGTCCCATCCAAGCTCCAAACTTACTTAATCTCTATGCCTCAACTTCCTCATCTGTAAAATGGGAATACCAATTCTACATACCTCCTAGGGTTCTTGTGAAGGTCAAATGAGTTAATACACGGAAAGCACCTAGGACGGTACCTGGCGTACAGCAAGCACCATATAAGGGGTGCTCACCCTTCCTTGATAGAAATCCCATCAGTGAATTTGCGAAATGTTGCTCGGCAGAAAAGAAGTAAATCAAATTAGGTGCGGGAAGTTTTGAGACACCGAGAGTTTCTGCATCTATCCTTCGCCCTGCACGGTCACAGTGGCACTGAAATTGCTGCTTTTGGCGGTGCCCCTGGTATGACCCAACCCTTCTCACGCCTCACTGCTAAAGTGCACCAGGCAGCACACAAAAAGGGTGATAAAGGAGTCATTTGAGATTAAAAGGGTACTGACCAAAACAACTCCCCCCAAAGCAGAATCCCCCATGGTTCTGACGAGGCGTATTGTTTTCAATTGCAGATGTCATTTCCACAAATTCTCATTCTGGCATCTGGCACACGCATGCTATGTGAAAGCAGTACTGCACATGTGCTGGCTGTTAACGTGACATTCTTTGGGGACTGCTTCCCACAAATTAGGTGAGAACTTATCTTTGTAAAAGAATGTCTGTCACTGACAATTATGGTGACACCCCGCCAATGCCCACAGTGCGAATACAGAATGTCAACATGTATTTCTCAAGTTTTATGATTCAAGGAGGAAACGTCAGGCTTGAATGGAAAACCCCCAGCTCGGTCTCCCAACTGCTGCACTTGTGCTGCCATTACTTAGCAGAAGTCACATTCGGATAAAGAGGTGAACAAGCTACAATCCACTGCCACAAAATGGGTCACTGCTTTAATGAAAGAGGGCCTTGTTCTTAATGTGTCTGGAACCCAAATCAAATAATGTAGTAGTAGAGACTTTTTTTTTTTTTTGGACTTAACAGTCTTTTTTGTTGCTTCCGAAAGGCTTGCTTTTGTGCTGAGCTGTTCAACCGAATTTCTTTGTTAGGAAGATAACCAGGACATTTAGGCTCACATACCAGCTTTCTGCAAACTTTTCTATGGAATATTTTAGCATATATAAAAGCGACCTTAAAGTGTGTGCTTAGGGTTTTGAGTTGAATATAAAAGCCAAAACTCAAAGTGATATTTAGTTTATTGTTATTCACAGTGACAATTTCTTATGTGTTTCCTGAAAGCTGGATATGAACCTTGGCCTTTAGAATTTGAGGTTAATATTTTTAAGTCATAACCCTGGTAACAAATATTTTAAATGAAACCACTAGCATCCCGTTACGTTTGACATTTCCCTTGCAATTTCTTACCCAATTTTTTAAAGCTATAATGGGACACGTGTAATGTACCAAATAAATGTTTACTTACTGTAAAACTGATATGTGCAAAAATATTTTGGAAGGCATTATGAATTTTAATAATATTACTTTTAATGTTCATTAATGCAAACCTGTGAAACTCTGCCTCAATCAGTGGATTAGGAGAGCTTCCGAGCTGAAATCATGGTCATTAAGTTTCAGATCTAGTATAAAATTTAAATACTGTTCTGCCTTGTTTTCTCTTTCTGGTTCTGGCAAATGTGACAATCAGCTCTGTTGAGCTGAGAGACAAGGGACGAGTCACTCTTTTTCCTCTACCGGCCCCCAGTTCTTGGCAAGTGTTATGATCATGCCAGTAGCTTGCTTCATGGAAGGTACAAGATAAAACAATTTCCTCAGTTACCATCAAAGGCTGTCTGCAGGGTATGGGATAACAGCAGAAGCCTTATCCTAGGGTCATTTTGCCAACTCTACTCCCACTCAGGCAGTAACTCCCAGCTAGGAGCAGCTAGGAGTAGCTAATCGTCATTGAGCGCTTTCTGTACGCTAAGTGCTTGGCTTGTATTATTTCACCGAATCCTTGCACAATTAGCAGCTCCACTCCACTTCCACAGGGACAGCAGGCTAGACGCCAGCTCTCAGCGGCTCATGTTTATTGAGTACTTACTTTGTGCTAAGTGTGCTGCTTGCATTATCTCATTTAATCTTTGCACCAACCCTATGGTCTTGTAATCAGATTATTTCAGCTCACTGTAATTTACTGGGAGACCACGGTCCCTTGTCTTCGCTTCTCTACCTCATGTCAATCTGATGCATCCTGGACTGCAACTTGAAAATGAGATGACTAAAGAGAAGGAAACAAAAAAGAAATTAAAGAAGGAGGGAAGGGGAGAAGAAGGAAGAAAACTAATTCCTTGGTTTGCCTACTAGGTGAGAGGACTCAGGCTTCATTTCTCTTAATTTTCTCTGTAACTTTCAAGTTAGGTATATTTATTTTTCCCATGTGAAAAATGAGAACATTGAAGCTTGGCAAGGTTAAATACTTCTGGCAGGTCAGTATGACTTGCAAGTGAGCTGTCAAACACTGGAAACCCACGTTCAAATCCTCAAGCGCACAGGCCAGGCACACCCATGCTGCCATGGCCTGACACCTGTGCAAACAGGCTGAGCCACAGACCATCCAGAAGAGCGGGGTCACGGCTGCTTTCTCGAGACCCTGTGCTGAGGAGAAGCAACAGGGAGAAGATGAACCTTCTGCCTAGTGGGACACAGCAGCCCTAGAGGCAAGCAGCTGCCCGTCATATGATAAGTTATTGTGCAAGGACCAAACCACTGGCTTTGCGTAGCTTTGCTCACCGGCTCCATCTCCCGGGCCTGAGAGAGAGCAAGCGCCACGCTGACTCGTCATGCCTGACATAAATGCAGTCTCCTTCGCCTCTACCCGTGTCGTTTATTTTTAAAACTGTTATCTTTGTACCTATCTTCACAATTTAAGATGTCTCTCTTTTCCTTTAAGGGACATAGGGAGTGGTCAGCAGAACGTGAAGAGAGTTACATTATACGAATGTATTGCACCGTCTTTGGCCATTTAGTGTAACTGCTTTCCCTGGGCTTTGAGCATCTCAAGGGCAGGGACTTATTTTATGTATTGATGAATCCCCAGGACTCTTCACAGGGCCTGGTCGACCCCGTAAGTGCTTGCTGGATGATCTAACCAACACCACTCAGGTTTAACAGAAATACCACATACATGAAAAGACCGAGAACCGCTATTTGAGTCACAGCCATGACGTGCTAGAAAAAATACTATGTCCTCAGACATTCTGGTTCATGCCTCCGGGGTTGAACTTTCCACCTACTTTTCTCCCCACTTTCTCTGATGCTGCCTCCTATGATTCAGACTCTAAGAGGGTGAACTCTGAGTTAGATCTGTCCTTGACACATTGGCATTGGGTAGTCCAGTGGTTAGCGTGGCTCACTGCAGCCTTTATTCCATGATTCGAAGGCCAACTCGTTAGTCATTTAAAATCAGGCATCTATTTTTGTTTTACACCCAAATCATAAAAGATGGCTTAACTTGGAGCAAGCGCATCATGCTGTCTACATAATCATCTCAGAAGATTTGAAGCACCATAGGAAGCTGATAAATTGTTTTTAAAGCTAAGCGAAGGCTTGGTCTAACGTAGACTGAATTGATTCAGTTAAAACATCCACCATGAAACACCTGAAAAGGTGATTGTGTTCTGCCCCTAAAGCCCTGAATAGCTGCTCTTAGTAGTAGGTTAAGATGAGAAATTGTTAAAAGTAAGCAGTATGTTTATGAAGGCTAAGGAATATTTGAGAGCAGTATTTAAATATTTTAAAAATATGTCTGATTTCACTTTCTCTTTAGAGTTACTGAGGCGCAAGATAAGACTAAGAATGTTCACCCGGCCATGTATATTTTCCTCCAAACATGTCACTTCACACATCTTTCACCATTTATCTGGAATATGGAAAGCAATCTACGGAGGTATGGTGTGTCACAGCTCATTGACATGTTTATGTTTGTAAAGTCAATCAGATAAGGGCAACTATGAGGACTGCTTTGTTTTTTTTTTATTTTTTCCTTGTTTGAGTGAATGGAGTCTAAAATGTTTTACTAAAAACAAAAATAAAAGAAACATGTAATGCATTTGGTCTATTTATCCTTAATTTTTTTTTTTTTTTTTTTTTTTTTTTTTAAGGAGAGAAATCTAGAGAATGATTTAGGTTATCATGTTCAAAAAGACTGGAATAAATGGCCAACCTGCTACAATATAAATACACTGACACACACTTTAGAAACTGGTTTCCAAGGCCAGGTTTTCACCCTACGTGCCAGAAACTTTCGGGAAGTCCAGAACTACTAGAACCTCAGGTGTCTCTTCTAAAACGATGGCAAGAAGTACAGCTCTCCACTTCCTAGAACGGTTATAAGGATCCAATGGTATAAAGAGGATACACAAAATCACTTTAAAAGAAGTGTTCTATAGATAAATATTTAGTAGCAATGTAACAATTGTAATTATTAATTAAAACAAGTTATTGTCTTGGAAATGCTTCTCCATTTATCATATTCTTAGTGTCTACACCCTGGAAAGAGAAATGCATGTTTGAAAGGACGTTTTTAGAAAACCGTACTGAAATGAAATGTATCTTATGGCAGAAACGGGTGAATGTTAGGCTGGTCAAAGGCAGGCTTTCTTTTAAAATTAGAATCTCAAAGGAATAGATTTTTACAATAGTCATAATTCCTAGTGAAGATACGAATTTAATAATATAGGGGACAAAAGAAAGGAAGAATACCTGAATCTTTGTGCAGGAGAGAACTAGAGGAACCCGCTGTAAAGCCGTGTAAAACGGAGACGTGCCTCCAGGCAGTAAAGAGCCCTATCAAAGGACACCGTACCGAAGTTTCCCAAAGTTCCGTTTCTTAACTTTCTTTAAACATCTTCTGATATATCAATTCCAGCAATATTTTGGCAGCCTAAAATTACACCCTTCTGACCTTGACATTAGTATTCAACAGCACCGAAGAAAGAATGACAGCTTCTCCATCCTAGTGGGTGAGCTTGCAAGCTTTTACCCTCATGACTATGGAGTTTCTGTCAAATGTGTTTCCAGGCGAATGATCACATTCTTTTGCATTATGAAGTGGCTGCAAACTGTGCTAATTGGGTCTGCAATGATGTCACTGATAAGGATCAAACAGCCTTGACTGTCTTAAAGTCACAAATATATGTCATTCTGTTATACATGTATATTCCACTTAGCCTAATGCGTAACTGCGGTCATGCAGAATTGCTTTGTTTAATTAAAATCGTCATTAAAGACCTTAAGATGAATTAGAGGCAAATCATAAAGAGATGAATGGAATAGCTGAGAGCAACTATAATGAAAGGTTAAATATCGTGATTATTTTTTTCATTATTGATGAAGTGTGAACAATATGCTTGGGAGTGAAGAAAAGAGTGAATAAGGTTCTACCTTCGCCCAGAAGAACTGAGCTACAAATGCAGCAGAACAAAAAGCACGTGTCAAGCCACAGAAACCCTAAGAGATAACGGCCTGAACTAATGCAGCTGTTTCCTTTGGTGCATTACAAAGGCTTTTCTTTATCTAAAGACCCTGTAAACAGTAAGCTCCCAAAAGGCAGGGAAAGGACTGAGAAGAGTTTGTCATTTGTACCATGACTTCGTACGGTACGGTGGCATTGGTACCCTGCGTGCTTATTAATTACTATATGACGTAGGCAAATAGTCACTGTGAGATTCTAGAAGACGACAATGAACTTCTACATAAGGTTCAGAGGTCTCTAACCACAAAATTATACTGATACTTTAAATGGGTAGGATCTGAATAAAGCAGTTAAACTTGGTAAATGTATCAGTAAGGTACTAAGCCGCTGAACATCAAAGTGTAATAAATTATCCTACTTCATTAAAAGATAAATTTAGTATAGGCACGTTGAATCGTTCATTAAATAATTTTATCATGAAAATTTTCATACCGAGAGAGTACAGGGATTGATATTTTAGAAACTCGGGTTCAACTGCAACACTGAGGCTTTAAAAACACTAAGATTTTGCTATATCTGCTTTTTTTAAATAGAGCAATACAGATATGATCACAGTGGCCTCTGTGTTTTCTGGTTACTTAATCCCTCCCCCTCAAGGGGTAAGCACTTTCCTGAATTTGCCTGTCCTATTTGTCCATGTTTTGATATTTGTGTATATTTTTGTATTCTCCATCAACAATGTATAGTATTTTATGTGTTTTGTAATTTATACTAATGATTTTATAGTTACTCCTACAACCCCCTTTTTTTTCATTCAGCATTAATTTTGAGATTGTCGATATTGATACACATAACTCTGGATCATTTCTTTTAGATTTTTTATAACAGCCCCGTCATTACTCATCTTTCAGTTAATTAACTATTTATTGAGCATCTACTACATTCCAGACGCCAGTCTGGATGATAAGGCCATAGCAGTCAACTAAACGGACACCATGGTGGCTGTTTAAAAGCTTCTTTCCTAGGGAACAGATCCCAGTGCATGCACCCTTTCTTTTAAGGATGTCTTCAAGTTTTTACTGTTACAAACAGCGCCACAATGACCAACCATAACCATTATTACTTGTGCATTTGCTTGAAAGGAAACAAAAGAGGTGGGATATTGGTTTTGTAGGTTGAGCACACCTTCGATCTGACACCGTAACACAAATTGTTGGGCAAATCAGAATTGTTATGTTCATTTTACACACACACACCAGGGTATATACAGCTCCCATGGCTTCACAGTCTCACCACACTTGGTCTTTTCAAACTTCGTAACTTTTGCCTCCTGATGGATGTGTAATGGTATCTCATTTGCGTTTTCCTGATTACACGTGAGTTGAGCGTCTTATATGTAATTGCGGATCACTCCTCATTTCTCTCCCATGGATTATCTGTTCTTATCTACTATCTATGTATTGGGCTGTCTTCTTCTTGATATTTTAGGGGTGTCTGTGTACACTGGAAATTAACTTATTGTTGACCAGGTGGGCGGTCTGTGTCCTGCTGTATGGCTTCCATTCTTCACTTTTTTAAAACATACTTTTGTCATGTGAAGGCATTTTATTTTAGTATAATAGTATCTACCAGTACTGTTTGTTAGCAGTCTGGTTGGTTCTCCCTCTTGCAGGAAATTATCACTTAACCTAATGCCATAAAGACACGCTGCTATATTTTCTAAAAGTTCTATGGTCCGATTTTTCGTGTATGTTTTTAATGTACCTAGAATATACTTCTGTACCTGAGGGAAGGGGCTAGCTTTAGTTTGTCTTATCACGTTTCTAGCTAAGGCAGTTACTACGGGTGCTCACATATTCTAGTTGTCTTCCTGCTGAGCTCCCAGGAAGGGTGCTCTCTCCCAATCTCTTTGGCGCTAGATGTGCCCACGTGGCCTGCTTTGGCTGATGGCCTACAGGCAGAAGGATGTGTATACACACCCAAGGTGATGCGGTTGGATCCAGAAAACAGGCAGGGAATTGGCCTTCCGCCAGCGTCCCCTCAGAGCAGAACTGCAAAGCAGGCAAAGCTCTTTAGGATGTGCTCTCTCTCTTCTACCTCCATCAGCGTTCCTCTCCCTCCATGTTCCCGGGTCCTCGCCAAGGTAAGGCCTTACAGGACTGACGTATACAGACAAGATCTTATCCTTGCGATTCACCTCTTCACCCAACACCCCAAAGCAAAGCAAACACAACGTTATCTGTCCTAAGTTCCACTCTCCAAAGAACACTAAAGCTGTAACCACTGGACAGGAAAATGACTAAGAAATTAACTCCTGCTTTTTTTTTTTGCTAGTAGTAGATTCATGTTAGTAGGATATTTGCATCATGATAGGGTATAATACGATAGAGAAGTCTTTAGAAATGTACTTCCCGGGGCTAGGGTTAGGGTTACTTCTGCCACGCACTAGCTGTGTGACTTCTGACAAGGTCCTTAGTCACCCCACACCTCAGCACCCTCAGCTGTACAGCGAACACAAGGATGCTTGTATTACAGTGTTAATACGGGAATGACAAAGCAATACCGTAGGTACTGCAAGCCTAGTATAGTGCCCGGCACCTGGTAGACACTGACCAGTGAGACTATTATATTTGTAGTGGTGGCAATGGTATGCGTTGATATTAGAAGAAATGGTTTAAGATAGAATACTATCCTATTATCCTGAAAGCACAAGAGGCAGGCAGCCTCCTGCTTTGCCCATTGAGGAGAATTATTCATGGGATCATTATCTCTTTTGAAGCTTCAGAGGTAATACAGGGAGGTCAGGAATTGATTATTTAGTCTAAAGCAATAATTGCAAATTAACTTGGCAAGAGTATCTTACCTGAAAAAAAAAAGGAAATAGGCGGACACGTATTTTTATTTTTACTATCTTTTCCACCTTCGTCTTCACTGTCAGCTAATGCAAAAAGAATCCGTTAGCTCTCTAGAAAAGTAAAAGCACGTTCTGCCACTCTATCTTGGAACACACGTTTCCATTCATAGATCCATTTCCTTTCTTCCAGGAGAGAAGGTTAAATAAATCCAGTCAGAATTTTACATAGTGAGAGGTGGGACCTGAAAGTGTTAACGAAAGTACTAGAGATTTTAGATTCTGATTTTATGTCATCTAAATGGTATTTTTATCTCTATTAGGTTTTTAGAAATAATTCTTCCCACTTCAAAATAAATCAAATAAATTTTCCTTGCTTATGTGATTTCTTACAGAATGAAAAGACACTACATATAAACATCTCTCTTTTCACTTCAAAGGTTCATAGCAGTCAGATTATTTTCAAAGCTTACAAGTTGTTAAATAATACGACATATTTATTAGAAATTGAAATAAGAACAGTTGAAATACAAGTCAATAAAAGATGAAAGAATTTTCTAGTGATTAAAAGATGAAGGGATTAAACTCATCCTAAGAACCAGTTAACGGTGTTGATTGTGCAGGTCTCATTATTCAATGAATTATTAATTCATTTTCAAATAAGCAAAGTGTGAGACAATTTTTACAAAATGTTTGATGACGTTATTATTAGAGGAAATGTGGATCAATATTATTATCACTTTATTTATTCAATGTGATTACAGCTTTCCTTCAACCTGTTTACTTGGAAAATACTTTTGAAAATAACTCGGAGAGTAAGTTTTTATGTATTGGTCTGTGTTGGTAAGAAATAAGCATAAGTCCCGAAAATCACCAATACGGCCAACACTAAGCAAAATTAATGTCACCACCAAATATGTCAGCCTGAACTTGATTTGCAAGTATTTTTTGTGTTAATGTTTCACCTATAGAAGTTTTTCAGTGGACTAATAAACCTAGGAAAAATGTTTTATACTGCTATACTATTTTTAGGTTTACAAAGTGCTTTCTCGGGTGTCCCTATATTTAATCTAGGCAACATCTTTTGAGGTAGGAAGGAAGATAGGGTACTCTCTTTTTACGAATGAAAAACTGAGGTTCCCTGAATTGTGCTATGATCCAGAGCTGATAAGTGGCATCAAGACGAGAGCCCCTTTTCTCTTATTCCTTGTGCAGTGCTCATGCCAGTGCAAGCATCTCATACTTCTTCAAGCAGCTTTACCTCGGAGCTCAGACTGCTGTGCACGTCGCTACAGTGACTTAGCACGAGGGTATGTAAACGTGTGTGCGTATGTATTATGCATGTATATATTTCCTTCACCTATAAGAAGTGTGATCAAAACAGAGTATCATATTAAATAGTTATAGCATGATTTTGCATGTTTTAAAGCATTTTATAGTAACTCATTAAGACTTCAAAGTCATCAGCAAACACACGGAAAACCTAACAGGATGAATTGCTAAACTAGAAGAAAGTCAGGGTTAAAAGTTAAATTTTACTCTGGGTTCCTGCTTGAATATACTCTCCTGTCTTACTGAAGTATGGACTGGAAAGAGGCTTGTTCTTTTATCCCATAGTATAAAGTTTATACTTTGGGACATGCAGAAAGTAACCTTTATTTTTCCACAGGGTAAAAATGAGTCCAGGAATCTTCACGTTGAGCCAAAGTCCCTTTGAGTTAATAATTACTATTTGTGTTTCTACCAGGAAAAGGTAAAACAAACAAAAAGAATTTTAAATCTGAATGATCAGAAAGGCTTAATATAGCACCAACTCATCCCTTGCTGAGAGATCCTAGATGGTAGGGGAATAGGGGTTGCAGAGGAAGCCGGGTAAAGTGTCTTGTCCTGAAAGTAACCACAGTTAGTATCAATAGCATGACAAAGACATTGCTTTTACTAAAAATTCTAATTTTCTGAAAGGTTTACGTCGCTCTACAATGTGGTCTTTCTTAACTACAACCTCCACTTGTGCTGGAACCATTCTGATCGGGATAAACATCAATTTCACCACTGCTCACGTTCTGTCATTTATGTTAAATGATTAGAAATACAAATTATATTCAGCTCCTACAGTTGTATACTTGCATGGTTATGTTTATAAGATTCACTTAAATTATGCAACTAGTCTTCACATAATCATAGCTTCTTTCTTGACAAAATAATCAGCATTGAATTTTCCTCCTTAGATCTCAAGGAGTCAACTTGATAACTGGATAATCTGCTAATGATATAATTGGACCTTTAAAATTTTTGATCATATCTGAAATCATTAAATGATGCTTTGAATACATGATTTTTAAAATTGACACCTTCAGAGACTGCATTGATATGGGAAATGAGTCAGATACACCGATCACTGAAACTACACAGGGAAGACTATCATCGTACTGATGAAAATGCAAAAAGCTTAAGACCTATGTTAGAGATTTCCAATTTATAAATATATTTCTTCAGACTTCCCTGGAGGTCCAGTGGTTAAGACTTCTCCTTCCAACGCAGGGGGTGCGGGTTCGATCCCTGGTCGGGGAACTAAGATCCCACATGCCTTGCAGCCAAAAAACCAAAACAAAAAACAGAAGCAATGTTGAAACAAATTCAACAAAGACTTTAAAATTGGTCCACGTCAAAAAAAAAAAAAAAAAAAAAACTTTAAAAACAAAAACAAAAAATAGAATATATTTCTTAACGTTTATTTTTACATGAAATAGTGTAAAATCTCTTTTGTATCTCAGTCATCAAAGAACGCCAATTAAATTTCAAAGAAGTAAAAACAAACTGAATACATTCAATTCAAAAAAAAAGAACAACAACTGTGATTAGCGTAAGTGATGACTTTTACGGCTCTCACCCAGTGAAACATTAAGGATTTGACATTTTCGGAATAATGCAGGGTTTCAGGAGTAATGCTGATTCATTCATTTGGTTAGCACACGGGCCCACTTAAAAGGCACCCTACCTGCTCTGACAGTGGCCGATTCCTGCCCACTAATGTCCGCACAAGACTCGGTTTGGGGTGACAGGATGACTCTCCTTACCATGCTTGTTTCCCTCCTCAGCACAAATGTTTGTAACCTTATTACCATTGGCATTTGCTCTTCATTAGGTGGCAACTGTAACGCCAGTCAGAGGCTTGTTTCAAGTATTTTTAGTGCAGTTTTTCCAAGGTCAAGTTGCTGTGATGAGTGGATAAGAAATGTTGGACCAATCTGAACACTACTGAGAGCGCTGCCACATTCAGAGGTAAAACTAATTAGGATCCCATTCATGCCACTTCATCACAGTGACACAAGCACACTCCTTAACACACATCTCTAATTTCTGTTCTCTTACGAAATGAAGAGCTTCCTACTTGCTAGGAGGCACGCTGTTCCATCAGAAGGCCAGTGGGAGAGAAGAACTAACACGGAGAAAAAGGAAAACAGAGAATCCAGCCGGCAGTCTGGATAGAACAACGGGAAATGGAATTAATGGAGGTGTTTGAACCAGAGGAGATGTTTCCAGGGACGAGAAGGTCATATAGAAAAGGCCAGGCCATGAAGAGGTGCAAGGAGGTGGAAAGGCATCGCCAGGGAAGTGAGAAGATGAGATATAAGAAAATAAGATGAGAAAATCCCCCCCGGAAGCCACATCCTGGAGAGAGATGATGGAAGGAGAATCCAGGGAGCAAACATGGTCAGTAAGCAACTGGCATTCCGTCATTTTTATCAGGAAGAACTCGCCAAGGTGGGCGCAACACAGGCTGAACAAGCAGAGCCTGGCAATTCCATGATTTCTTTTCATTTAAAGAGTAGTTCCAAATTCCTTCTGGATGAACGGGAATTTTATCATGCGTTTTGGCAGAAAGTTTAAGCCACGGAGTAGATGCACTGCAAGTTCATTAACAGACTGTTTCAAGGGAACTCGTCTACCAGCCTCAGGACTGTGAGGAAAAAATCATAGAAAAAATATATTTTTTCTCTCGTGTTTCTGGGAAAACAGTTTTTAGAAAATATTTTGTAAGAAACTTCTGAGTAAAGGAGAAAGGAAAAAATAAAGCACATGTCTGTGGTTACATAAAACCTGATTCAACTAATAACTTTTTGAGGGAGAACCAGATCAGTGTAGTTACAGGGTTTCAGAGCGTGGGTTATATTATAGTTAGAGACAGAACTTGGCCTCATCAGTTTCTAGTTGTATGACATTAAGTCAGTCAAACCGCTAGCTGCTAGTAGCTCAAATGTAACATGAGGATAAGAACACGTATCATTTAGATCCTATAAGAAGGAAATAAGTTAATACCAACACTCAACTCCAAGTAATACTTAATAATATCTATTAGTCATTAATAACCTTACAATCTAAATCATGTGATTTAGCATCAATTTCGTTTCCTATCAGCACCAATGATGAGCAGATTCAGTGTGTGTGTGTGTGTGTGTGTGTGTGTGTGTGTGTGTGTGTGTATGCACACATACAATAAAATGTATAGTGATAACTCAAAGAATTCTTAGTCTCTTATCCTGAAAATGCCATTGCCCTGAGTGGGGCTCGTCCATGTATTTCCACGTCCTGATTGAATGTATCGTCCTTTCCTTTTGATTACTAAAATACGAAAAATCCCCTCCTAAAGTCTTCCAGAGCCATATTAAAGGCTACAGTGCCAGTTGCTAAGCAAGTTCTCGGTATGCGGAGAGTAAATTTAAACAGCGCAGTATGGACAGGACAGATGAAAGGTGGAACGCTGCCGCAGGCCGTCTTAATCCACTTTTTCCTTTGATTTACACACTTGAGTCAGAAAGGAGAAGACGGAACGGCTGGGAAACTCCTGGTTCTAATGTCACCCACTTACAAAGCCCACACAACCAAAATGCCTGCAGAAACCTTTATGGGTGCTACCCCAAACTGGTGACGAGAATCTGGATTCCCGTCATTTCATTCACTGAGGTGGCTGGGATAAGATCCAGGGGTTTCTGCTGGGCGGCCTCGATTATTTTGTGAACATAACTGCTCTCCCTGTGGCCTCCGACCGCCCACTCAGTTGACGGGCAGGTGCCCTGTCTGTTAAACTTACGAGTCTATCATATTACCTGACACCGGTGTTGGATACACGGTAGGGATTTGATATGTTCATAACACTGAACCGCACCGTTGTTGGGCTTGCAAAGTACATCGCCACGCGTGGGTCTTGGTTAACTTTTAATATCTTGGTGGAAAACTCCCCTAGTGCATAAGACACGATGAAGTAAGATGAGGAAATTTGATGTGAATTATAAGGAGTCTTATACATCTCGGATGGAAAAATGAAGCATATTGGTAGGATCTAGAAGGGAGCCCAAGGAGAGTGTGGAAAAGAAAACAAAACTTTAGCATAAGAGACACAAGAACGCATAGAAAGAACACGTGTCTTATTGTCGTCCTGAGTTAACCAAGCTTCTGGGTAGTTAGGCTGAGAGCATCCATTAAAAGAAACGCCAATGACAAAAAAACTAAACCACTATTTTCTTTTCTCGAGACATAAGAGAATCAGGACATTAGAGTGCCTCCGAAAACAGAACATATGAAATATTTTATAATAGAATTCCAGCTTCCGACACAGCATTTCACTAAGCAACGGAGAGGGTCCTCCGTGGTCACGTCCTCCCATCCGCCCCCTCCCCCCGTGCGCTGGCTTATTCCTAATCGAGGATGGAGGTACCATCGCCCCACAGAGCTGCGTGAGGATGGCGCTGTGGCCATGATGTTCCAGCTTCATTCTGTCACGGATCATCTCGAGAAGGCAGGCATGTCAGTCCTCTGAACTGATGAGGTAAGTAGTGATTAAGGCTAAGTGGATCTTGTTAATTCAGCAACGCTTTAGAATAATTGAACATGAATAAATGGCAAATTATAATCGAAGTCCTTGGGGAGTACATCTGAAAGCTCCGTAATGCCACAGTAGTTCATCATGACTAATACTATTACAGTTAATAGTAAATGATAAAATAATGACTGGCTTTGTACTCTGAATTTTCATGCTAGGGAAGTGATTCCCTGGCATCTGACACTGGAGTTAGGGGTGGGGACAAAGGACGTGGAAAATGGAAACAATCACTTCATAGCACAGTTTTTTTAACTCAGTGTTTCCCTGTTGAACTGCTTGGTTGGCCTATTCAGTAGCTGGACCAGGATGCTCTCCACTATGCTATGATGTTTAAAAAGAACAGAGACAACGCTAAGAGTCTCCTGAAGTGAATTCTGAGGTTTTAATACCCAAAGCGTGCAGGAGGCAATAACATGTTTGCTTTAAGAGCCTCTGAGATGTAAGGAGTGACCTTTGTGTTTCCAAGAAGGCCTGATAATTGAATGTAGACGCGGCATGTTGGAAAATAAGGTACTTGTAAGGCAGGAACCGTACTCAACCAGCCCCTGTAATTGAGGGGCACAGTTTACCCAAGACTGTGAGCCCTGCCTCAGAGAACCTCAGTAATCATAAGCAGTGGGGGGATTAGCACTTCCCATGGCGAGGGCAGTGCGATTCTTAAAGCAGGTCGCTCAGAACGGGAGTAAAGAAACACTGCAGCCGAAGCCGGGGTGTTCCCACGACACGGCCCCCGGAAAATGGGTGCAACATCAGATTCCCGAACATGGAATTCAGATTTGTGAGAGTATTTTTAGCCTATTTTAGAGGCTGACCGAAATCCAGCAAACAGCTGGCAGAAGAGAGAAGCGGAGGAGCACAGAATAAAAAACTAAAGTAAAAAACAACAAATGCACACATGGAGCTGAGTGGAGACGGGCGAGGCGGGCGGTGAACACACGCACACGCGAGGCTGCGTGGAGACGGGCGAGGCGGGCGGTGAACACATGCACATGCGAGGCTGAGTGGAGACGGGCGAGGTGGGCGGTGAACACATGCACACGCGAGGTTGAGTGGAGACGGGCTTCTGTCTTTCGAAGGGGCTGGTGCTCTTGGGCTGGATGATAGTGAAGATGCCTTAAGTTCTTCAAAGCAGAAACTGACAGTCTGCGATGATTTGTTTGTTTAATGACTGCGATTTACCGCTTCCCCGCGAGGCATGTATGACCAGGACACATTTAGGTCAAGAGAAGTGAGCCCTCTGTTCAAATACAGTTCGCTGTCCTTTTGTGAACCACGGCAATGGATCTTCCCCATTCAGCGATTTTAAACCTCAAGATGTTAATCGGAGCTTCAGTCAAGTGTCTCATATTCCACCCACATCCTTTTTGCTGAATGTCCTTTTATTTTACCTTTACTACGGTGTGTCAAACGGTCCAGCTTTCACTGACACAGAATGGCTGCCTGTGCATGCAGGTTCACTTTAAAACAACTGAAAGAAAGCTACAATCTCTGTTTTGCAATTTCATAAAACAATCAGCAAAGGCATGCCGTCTGCAAGTCCCATTTATCTGGCTTCTGGAAAAAAAAAAAATGTTTCCCCTAAAGATAAAGAATGAAATGTGGTAGGTTTTACAAGGGTATAAACTCTGCTTTGTCAGTAGACTGGGTGAGAAGCTTTATAAAGGACAACTTGAACTTGAGCTTGTATTTCCTTTTCCTGAGTGCTCCCTTCAGCTCCAGAGGTAACCACTGTGACCCCAGATCGTTCCTCCACACTCTTCATTGTCTAAACTTCAGTGTCTTTCCCAGTATTTACGGGATGTTTGACCTCCTCAGCAGTGTCCTTAGTTAATTGGACCATAGTTTTGAGCTGTTAGCTTGACACCACGGGTGGCTGTGCTTTTAAGAAACATAATGTCCTTACAAAACTAAAACTAGAACTACCATATGACCCAGCAATCCCACTACTGGGCATATACCCTGAGAAAACCATCATTCAAAAAGAGTCACGTATCACAATGTTCATTGCAGCTCTATTTACAATAGCCAGGACATGGAAGCAACCTAAATGTCCATCAACAGATGAATGGATAAAGAAGATGTGGTACATATATACAATGGAATATTACTCAGCCATAAAAAGAAATGAAATTGAGCTATTTATAGTGAGGCAGATGGACCTAGAGTCTGTCATACAGAGTGAAGTCAGAAAGAGAAAAACAAATACCGTATGATAACACATATATATGGAATGTAAGGGAAAAAATGGTTCTGAAGAACCTAGGGATAAGACAGGAATAAAGACACAGACATAGAGAATGGACTTGAGGACACGGGGAGGGGGAAGGGTAAGCTGGGACAAAGTGAGAGAGTGGCATGGACATATATACACTACCAAATGTAAAACAGATAGCTAGTGGGAAGCAGCCGCATGGCACAAGGAGATCAGCTCGGTGCTTTGTGACCACCTAGAGGGGTGGGATAGGGAGGGTGGGAGGGAGGGAGACGCAAGAGGGAGGGGATATGGGGAGATATGTATACGTATAGCTGATTCACTTTGTTATACAGCAGAAACTAACACACCATTGTAAAGCAATTATACTCCAATAAAGGTGTTCAAAAAAAGAAAAAAGAAACACAATGTCATGTTCCTTTCAGGTACAGCTATGAATTCACATTCTGCCCTAGTAAAGCCTCAGGAGAAACCCATCTAAGAAAACACTATGCACAGAATGGGTATAGCTAAGTAATGACATTTCCACAGTCACAGATGGAGTATAACCCTTTCTAAGAGCTCAGCTGAAATAAAATAAAATGCCAAACATACACAGCACTGAAGATCATATCTTGACACTAAATTTCAAAGGCAGACAATGAGAAATAAAGACTTACAATCTCTAACATGTTACAATGTTTCAGCATATTGCAAAATGTTCCAAAGCACGGTTATGTGTTTTTAGCATAATTTTATTAAATAATTACTAAATTAGAATCCCCTTCTGTAGTTACATGAAATGAATAGATATTGTTCAGATAAAATATTAAGATGTTTAGAGGAGAGAGGTAGTAAAGCATTCCAACAAAAATAAGACCAGTTCATACTTTAGTGGATATCTATAAATGAATAATTACATTCAATATTGCCTACAATGGACCAAAACTCCACCTATCATGGCCAGGAAGGACGAGCTCCAGCCCTGGGCCAAAGGTGTATGCATTGGTCACAAACAGCATAGAAACTGTGGAGCTTACTAACTCAGGTGTTCTTTCTAGAACGCCGAGGTAACCAGTTATACAGCCGAATGCTTTCTATGTAATGCAGCCACATCAAAACAACTTCTGTGCAACTTTCTTTATACTACAACTTATTCCTCTACCCTTCGGTAGAAATACGGATCATCAGCAGACTTCCGTCCTCCCTTCCTTCCTCCTTTCCTTCCTTCCTTTGCCCCTCTCTTCTTCTTGTTTTTTTTTTTTTTTGCGGTACGCAGGCCTCTCACTGCTGTGGCCTCTCCCGTTGCAGAGCACAGGCTCCGGACGCGCAGGCTCAGCGGCCATGGCTCACGGGCCCAGCCGCTCCGCGGCATGTGGGATCTTCCCGGCCCGGGGCACGAACCCGTGTCCCCTGCATCGGCAGGCGGACTCCCAACCACTGCGCCACCAGGGAAGCCCTCTCCCTCTCTTTCTTTCCTCAGCCACCGACAGACAAGCTAACCATCACTACTGTTGTCCAGATGGGAAATGCAGGCCAAACGGGACTGGCAGCTTGCTCAGCTTCCACAGGCAGTGAGATTCAGATGCTGAATATGTACCTTCTGCCCTGTGGCACACAGTTTCCTCTTTTCTACCACACCATCTGATGCCTTTAACTTCTCACAGGCTTTCCGTGTTTTTTACTGGAAGAAACACCCTAAGCTACGCTTTGTGCCATTAGTTATTCAAGCATCTTCCTCCAACTCCCCTTTGACGGGCACTCCAGAAACGCCTTCCCAACCACACAGCTTCCGAGGAAAACTCTGCCGGGGCGGGCATCTGTGGAAAGGGTGGTAAGCAGATTTTGATTCCAATTATCCACCTAATCATTATTTCAGTAAGTATTTATTGATCACCTACTTTGTACCAGGCACTGTTCTAAACATTGGGTTTAGCACAACATACAAAAACCATCATCATGGATCACAGGTCCTCACAGGGATACAACACACAAACTGATAGAGAAATAGATAGATAAAGAAAAAAAGGGAGAGAGAAAGAAAGAAAGTCAAATTAAGTGCTGGTAATGTGAGAAGTCTGGGGAGAGAAATGAAGCCAGGCAGGGTTTCAGGGAGAAAGGCTACGATTTTATACAGGTGCTCAGAGAAGGCCTCAGCGACAGGGATTATTTGAAAAGATGACTGAAGAAAAAGAGAAAGGTCATGCAAAGATCTGGGGGAAGGATGCTCTAGGCAAAGGGAAACAAATGCCCTGAGGCTGAGATGTGCTTCACCTGTTCCAAGATGTCTGTAAGGTAGGAGCCAATAGAGTTAAAGGAAGGATTACAGGGAATTTGGAGGGAAACGTATGTTGGAGAGAAGAGGTATGTGAGCACAGGTAGGTCTTTTAGAGCCTGCAGGATCTTAGTAAAGACTCTAGTTCTCTCTGATTATTGTGGATGAGATCGCAGAAATGCAACAGAAGAAGAAAAGGCTACTGCGATCCAGCAGAAGCTGACAGTAGCTTGGGCAAGAGAGGTAGAGACGGCAAGGTTTAGGAGGTACGACACTGAATCCAGTTTGAAGGTAGAGCCAACAGGGTTGGCTGGTGGCATGGACTTGCCATGGGAGTGAGAAGAATCAGAGATGCCTGTCGCCCTCCCACTGGATGTGTCAAGTAGACCATTGGATGTGCGAGTGCAGGGCTCGGGGGAGAGGTTTAGTCTGAAGACGTAACGTTGGGATTCATCAAGTTTAAAGGTAATTGAAAGCCATGAGGCTGGATACCATCACCTAGAAAGCCTCAAGCTAGAGAAGACATCCAAGGCTAAGCTCTGGGACACCCCACAGTGTAGGCATCAGGGAGACGACGGGGAGACAGCAAAGTAAACAGAGGAGGGCCTGTGGGGTGGGAGGAAAACCATGGATGAGTGGCGTGCAGGGTACCAAGGGGAAAACATGAAGAAAAGGAGGAATGACCACCTGTGTCAGATGTCACTGACAGAGTAAGAGGAGATCTGTGAGATGCAGCCAGCTTTGCCAAGGGGTTAATGGTCTTGTCCAGAGGGGTCTGGTGAAGTGGTGGAATCAAACCCTGCTGTTTTATGTATTCAGTAGAAAAGGGGGACATGGGGAACAGAGACAGGTGTGGGTTGACTTCTGACGTGCTTCACGAGGGTGGCTGAGGAAGGCTTCTTCCAGGAGGTAAGAGTGAACCGGGCCCTAAACTTTGAACCAAGCTCTGACAGGTAAATAGCCTGAGGGGAGCAGTGCTTCAGATAAACTGAACTGCCTGGAAAAAAAAAAAAAAATACTGGTGGAAAGTGAAAAACTTGCTAGAACGATGACACCTAGATGATCACAGAGATACCAGAGATAAAGAAAGTATGGACTAAGGTGGTGACAACTGAAATAAATAATGAAAAGTGAGAAGCGGTCAGACTGTTCCGGAGGTTGGCCTGACAGGAGCTGCTAACTTCCTGGGTCTACACAGCGTGAGATGGGGAAGCGTGTGGAGCTTCTGGTGGTGTCATTACTGACGCAACACACAGGACCTTCTAAACAGCGAATCTGGGATCAGAGTTAGATTTCTGTGCCGCTAACAAGGTTAGTGCCATTCATGCGTTCCCGCATTTCCACTCTCACCTGTTTAGCTGCAGTAATCCACGATCTCAGTTACACTGATAACGACTGCAGCTTAGCCTACTGCGTCCGAGGGATCATCAAGAAATCGTCAAGCACATATCCAAAGGGCATATAGAAAAGGACCTAAGGAGAACCTCTAAGAGTGGCCAAAACTTCGAGATAAATAATTGAGGATCGAGTAGAGAAGGATCTGTTTAGCTCCCGGCTGGGGAGTAGGACCTAGTCACGGTGGAGGCCTCCAGAGCTCCAGAGGGGTTTGCGCCTGGCAGCCAGAAACAGCCTCTGGTGGCTCCTGGCCACGCCTGCCTTCCAAGGTCTGCCCTCTGTGCCAGTGTACACAGAGTTGCCAGCTCCCCCTTGAGAAGCAAAGCCCTGGTCCCTCCATGGACCCTCGTATGAAGCCTAAGCTCCTACCTGTTTGAGAGAGACTCAGGCTAAGTGTTTGTAAAGGACAAAGAAGTTCTCCCGTCCTCCTGTGTCATGCATTTCTCAGTGTGTTTGAATCCACGCCCGATCTTTCCGCTCACTCGAGTAGAGAACGTGTCCTTGGGGGCAGGATGCCTGGAACACGGGAGATGCCCAACAGATATGTGCAGATATGAGCGGCCGGGGTGCTCAGAGGGCATGGATACTGAGATCAGAGAAATCTGCTACTTTCTCACATCCTTGCTGTACGAGGCTGGACATAAATGAACAAAAGGCCAAAAGCAAACAGGAAGAGACAACGCCCTGCTTCTACATGCAATGCCTTCTAGAAAATACATGGGAAAGGCAAACGACAGAGAAGCAGATTCACGGGCCAGAATAAGGCCTTTTTCAGTAAAGTGAAATACTGATTTGATCTCGCCTCTAGATATAATTTCAATACAGTATTCTGCGTATCCTTGCCAACGTTTTTTTTCCCCGTCCCTGCCTCTGTTCACATTGTTGCCCACATTAGGTCCAATGACAGGCTGAGTCTGAGAACGTACCCCCGTTAGCACACCGAACATCTGTCTGTTTCCATCACGTTGTGTTTATGAACGAGCTGCTCCTACAGCTAGTAATCCGCCTTTGCTTATTTCAGCATTCCATTCCGACTTCTTAAGAAGGACAAAATGCCAACAAGTAACTCGCAGGCCCTGCGTCTAGCTGAGAACAGGTGAGCTGGTGAAATGGGGCTGGTGGCTGGCAGGGGGAGGCCAGTGACATGAGAGTAAGCGTTCACGGGTTCGTGAACAAACTTCCAAGCATGCTCAAGAAATGCGGCTGGGGCAGCGGGCAGCAGGGAGGCTAACACGTGCCGGTGCTTCTGGAGGTAAAACATGAGGATTGCGGTGTGCTTGTGAAATACACTCTAACTTTATGAATCTGATCGGACAGTTGTAAGACTGAGGCAAGGTACTAACATCTGTTGCATACTGAACTGTGCAGTAGGCGTCCTCCATAATGGATATATACTTTATATATAAATATATATTACACAGAAGAATATATGTACTTATGATTTTTTCACATGAGAAAACTGAGGTTCCAAGGTATTCATAACCTGCTCAAGGTCACACAGACCATCCCTGGTGAACGTGGGGGATGCGTGTCTGTCAGAGGCACTGCCGGCTGCAGCGCAGTTTGGGGGTTCTATAACATAACCCAAAGCAGTAAGACTTTGTCTCGGGAGTTCTTGTCTTCAGGCTCTGCGTTCTTTGGGATTCTGTCATGCTGGAGCGACTTCCTGGCAGCGGAGAACAATTAGGTTCCCGTGAAAGACCCTGGCATCTGTCCATCTCCCACGAATGGAGCATGACATAACCCTCTCCACAGCCGTCACCGAAGACATACTGGGTTCAAGGCTAATACGTTATTTTAATAGTGAATTCTGGAAGCCTACCAGGAGCAGTCATCGTTTGAATTTGGCATGATTTCACTGATGCTTGTTGCTCATAATTTCATTATTCTCCAGATGTTAACATATTTTTCTGTGATGCTAATTTTTCTTTTGCCAATTATCTCTGTCAGAATTGTAAGGCGATGATCGTTCGGGCTGTTGATTTCCACATTTCTTCTGTTGAAATGTAAGCTCCACGAGGGGAGGGACCTGTGCTTGTCTCGCTTAGTGATTATCCCTTCAGAGTCCTGAAACGGTGCCTGACAGAGAGTATGTCCCATAGATACCAGCTGAGGAAATAAATAAGTGAAAACTGTACCCTCAATTTTACAGTTGTGTGGGAGCTATTCAAGTGGAATACTTCGAAATATTCTAGATTATTAGATGATTAAGAGGAAGTCAGTTCTCATGTTTCTACCCGTAGATCATCTAGCGGAATCTTAGGTTCTCAGGTGGACCCTTTGGATCTTAACCCCAGGGCAGCTCCCAGGCCCATCATGTGTGCTGGGCTCCAAGAAAACAAAACATTTTTTTAAGTAACCATATTAATATGAAACGACTGATGCTAAAAATTGTCCTATGTATTTTCAAGTAAAAATTGTACTCCGAATAATCCACTTTTTATTGTCTATATCACCTCTCCAGCCTGTGTGCCTCCTTAACTGGCAATCTGTTATCTCTATCTTTAATCACCCCATAAGAGATGGCATTAATTTTTCATAAGTCTTCTTCTGTTTCCTCGGCTAAACACATACTTTTAAAAAATGGTTTTAAAATATGGTTCTTGTTAGTCATTTTTCTGTCTTTAGTGCTGAATTTTCAGTGGGCATTTTGGAGGCCTAGGAGGCACTGTTGTTCTTCTCGTTCAAGTTTAAAACCATCCTTTTCCTTTCCATACAAGCAACTGCAGCTCATACGATATCGGACATGAAGTGTTTAAGAAGTACTGTTCAGAAAGACCGCTGCCTGGGTATGATATCATGTAAAGTGTCATGGTGCTGTGCAAACAGGATATTCATTTTCAATTCAGACTCCGAGCCAGAAGAGACTTTTCCCTGCCTCGTTAATAGAGCGTGCACGCAGATTCGGCCAGCAGAGGAAGGACGCAGCCACCGGCCTGGAGGGCACCGAGCCCACGTCTGACACCCGGATTAGAGGACCGGCTCACAGAGCAGCGTGGCCGCTAATACGGTTAACAAGTCAGTCTCCAGACTCGTGGCCTCTTCTGTGGACAAGCCTGTAAGCAGAGAGTTAAGTGCCGCGACTCAAGAAGTAGTCATCTCAGATCACTTCTTAGGCCTCGGATTGGAGCAAGGAGGCAGAACAGAAACTCTTCTGTGCTTCTTTCCTGAGGAGGAACTGAAGGTGACGAAATAACCCAACGGGCATCCTTTCGGTTCTCTGTGCACTGGTCCCAATGGTAAACATTACGGGCTCGGTTATTATTAACACAAGTGCATCTGGGGTATAAAGTCTGCGATGAAATCTCCTCTGTGAGCATCACATATAATGTTTAGATGCAGCTGGAGGAGCCCCGCTTCATTCACTGCGTCCAGATGATTTGCCCAGAACAGTCAAACCTACGTAGGCAAAGGTTTTCTGAGCATCTTCTTTCTGACCGAGACGTCTCAAACCTCAACACACATAGGAATCACCTGGGGATCTGGTGAAATGCAGCTTAGGACTCAGCAGGTCCGGGTTGGGCTTCATCCGGCATGTCTAATAAGCTCCCAGGGGATGCGGATACTTCCCGCACGCGGACCACACTTTGAATGGCTCTGGAGTATGCAACCTTGTGAACAAGTGTTATACAAAAAGGATGCTGGTTAGAACTTCATGTGAATTTTTACTTTATCAGGGAATGACTCCTCTCAAGCCACCCGTGAATACTCATCATTACAAGCTTTTTGAGTTTTTTTGTTTGCTTTTATCTTTTTCTTGGAGTGGGAGTCCCCCATCTCCTCTACTCTGAGGCTAACTCTTCACTCCGTGGCACCCGAGAAGGTTTCTGTTCACACTGACTGCCTGTTTGTCATTGTGCTTTTCAAATAAATTCGGATGCCTTTGGTCTTGAGGACACAAAGGCAGTCACGTGACTTGGAATTCCTGGTGGTACCTTGAAGATGGCTGCTCCGTCGCTCAAGGAAGGAAGAGCAGAATAACATATGGCTATATTGCCGGGCTGCCCGTGCCATCTCTGGAACTGCCAGACCACGTCAGAAGGTACGGCAGATGGCCGCAGCAGCGGGACGTGCCACACGCTGCACTCCTGCGCCCCTCGACAAGGCGCTCGCTCAGGTAGCAGGAGCAGAGCTCAAGAATGTGCTTACGGCCTTTCACAAGGACAGATTATCCGGCAACTCTTCAGACGGTGCTATCAGAATCATCGTACGGCGTGACGATTCACCTCAGCTACACACTGACAATTCAACCTTGCATCAGGGGTGGGGGGCGGGGAAACACTTGTCAAAAGTCTTGCACATATGAACTTTCCTTCCTGAGCTTGGGCGAAAAGCGCTCTTCTCTGATGATTTCATCCCTTACAACAGAGAGAATGAGTTCCATTTCCCATCACCAGTGAGGCTACCCCTCCCTTTCCGGTCTCATCTAACGTCCTCTAGAAGCCTTCTGTTCTGGACAGCGTCTTCCATCTTCTCCTCTGACTCACCTTTTCTGGCCGCCATGTTTTTCCTCTGAGGTTGGGTACTTTTCCGATCACACTTCGTGCTGCCTTTGAAGTACTTAAATTCTACTCATCCTTGAAGATACATCTCACACATTAACCCCTCCTAAAGTTCTTAGTCTTTTCCAACCTAAAGAATATGGCCTTCCTCTATCCTTCTCATCAGAGTCAATCATTTGGTAGGTAAGTATCTTTTTATGATAATTATTTTATTTTTTTCTTATTTAATTTTTCAAACGGGCATGATTTCTCTCCTTATTTAACCTATCAGCACCTTAAAAGTAGCAAATTTTCTCAGAATTTTAAAATCTATGAGAGTGGATAAATACATTTTGTACTTAGGTTTTGAGGTCGATCATGGAGTAAATACAGACAGCGGTCCTCCACCCGAAGGCCCAGGTCACTGAGCCTCAGCTAGAACTTCAGAGCTCGTGAGCACCACGCCAAAGGCAGTAGAGCTGCCAAGGCTGGGGCCTGTGTCCTCTTTGGCCACAAGAGGGAAACAAGGACAAAGCCCTGCTCCCTTCGCCTCCAGCAGCTCCAGCTGTTTGCTTCTGCTTGCTCTTCGGGGCGGAGTGCGCCGGGTTATCTGTGTTCACTCCCGAGGGGAGCTGATGCTGCCCCGTCTTGCGTCTTACTTCCCTTCTGATTACCCAAGAGACTTCCTCTTCTAGAAATTCCATAACCCGGGTCTTGATTTGTGTAGTGTGCATTTGGTTAAAAAAAAAAAATTATTGTTAGTTGCCACAATAATGCCACAGAAAGTCATTATTTTGTTTTGAATCAAATCTGAAACCCTTCCTTGGAAGGAGCCTCCCCTCGGTTCAAGCCAACTGGCCTAACATCTTCATCACCCAGTCGTTCCACACACGCCGTTTCCAAGCTGTGCCGCATTCTTGGAATGCTCTCTCTTCCTGTCTGCCAAGTTATCGCTCTTCCATCATCCAAGTAACCCATGCAATCCCACCTTCTCTTCACAGTCTTCCAGAACTATCTGGAAAAGGTCTAGTAGCTTCTCCGTGCGCCATCCGGTGTGAGCATTAGCCACGTGAGCCTCCCTCACTCCTCACTGCTCTACGAGTGTACGTGCTCCTGAAATGGACACCAAGCGCACACTCTGTTCTGCATTGTTCTGTAGTCTTCATGTCTTCGCCCTTGTATATGCTGTCTTTACATTCAGATATTTTTAGTCTCGTGATCTATCGCTGACAGATTCTCCAGGAATAAGACTCCAGCTAAAGCCCTCTGCACCGTGCCGAGAATAATATCATGTAGAAACAGACACTTAATACATAAGGAGATTTCTCAGGTTTGCTTTTTTTAACGTACAAAGAATATGGAACATATTTAATATTTCACAAATCCACCAGGACCTGCCAGAAGAGCTCTTTTAGCCTGGGGCAAGGATGGTGATTTCCATGGGGGTTCATTTCTCAGATGGCAGTGCAGTGGCTGCCGCTGGTGGTGACTGCAGGCAGTACGGAGGGGAATTAATAAGATGCCCTCAGCGCGGAAGGACAAGATCCTGAAAGCTCATTCTCTGAGAGGGGAAACCAGTAGGAGTGTTGAATGGCTTAGAGCTGCAAGCTATCACAACTTCCCTTCTTTTTGAGAAGCGGAAGGACCACGCTGCTAGAAAGAATGGGGAAATCACCTTAGACTTCGCAGGTGCCTCACGCCAGATGCGTGCTCAGTGTGGATTTATCAAGTGAAAGAAGGAGCTGACTATTTAAAGCAACGACCCAATGGGTGCGCTCCAGCCAATCTATCTGAGGACATAACTTGCCGACTGAATGTTCTGAAAGGTTACAAAATGGACTAAGGAGGAACAGGAAGTGTCCGTGTTTATCCAGCAGTGATTAAAAAAGAAGCATCCTCTGACTCAAAGTAGGTCTGGCTACATAATCTGCATTGCCCAGAACAAAACTGAAGCGCAGCGGCCCCTTGTCCAAAAGTGGTAAGAATTTCAAGATGGCGGCAGCAGAGCGAGAACCTATCCCAAGCGTGGGGCCCTTCTAAGCACAGGGCCCTGCGAGACAGCCCAGGGTTTATGCCATGGAGACGTCCCTGTCCAGCAGACACGTTTAGTGTGCCTACAGATCGTGAGCACACGTAGGTCCCTGGACTAACCCAGAATCTGGACAGAATAACCCTCTTCACAACAAACCTTTGCTTAAACAAGACACATTTTGGTTGCAAACTTAATTTTCTAAATACCTTTATACCGTCAAGAGCAAACTCTGGATAAAAAAGAAGGGCTCAGTTTCATTTAATCTGGTGCCTCTTTCTGCTTCTGTATCAATCATCTGAGACTTTAATGAGCACATAAATTTTGTCTCTGTTTCTGTGTTCTCTTCGTAGTTGGACGATATTGTGTGAAAACCCTTGAGTTTCCCTTTCCTCCACTACTTCATCTGTCAAATGGGGACACCTTCATCTCTGGGGTTGCTCAGGGTCTCCTGAGCCGCACACGTGATTCTCTGGCACCTACCAGTCACTTCCTTTCCTGTTTCTTTGCCTCCTTTTTGGCTGCACAGCTCCTCAAACTCACAGCCCTGCACGTGAATCTGCCATCTGGTCCTGGATGAGTAACCAAGTTCCGGGGCGTGCAGTGCTGAGGGCCTGCTCTACATCCCGATGATCAACCTGGGAGGGACGTGCCTCGGCAGTCAGCTGGCCCACTGTCTCTCTTGGACACCCCTTAGCTGCAACAGAACCTACTATGAGAGTCTGCAGAAAGTCTCCTGGGGAAGACGGAGATGGGAGAAAAGAACAGGAGCCCCAGATATTTCTGTCCCACTTCTCGCTCTGTGGGCACTACCCAGTTCAGTCTCCTGACTGTCTATGTCGTCCCAGGGAGGAGGCCCGGATAAAAGAATGATGGGTATCGGGTGAGGACACAGGGAGAAAGCGAGATGGAAAACAGCGTCAGCACTTCGGCAAGCTGGGTGCAAAGATGCTCTAGTCTGTTCGATCAAAGTAGGGGAAAAAACGCTTTTGTCACACTGTCCGCTTCACTTACAGGTGATGCCACTCTTGCACGTCATCTGCCTCCTCGCATTAACGCACTGTGTCTACATTTTTTATTCACTGTTGGATGATCAGTGTCCAAACGCATTTTTTTTTCTGCTACAGATTTATTTAAATTTGCTGAACCCTTAAGCCATCAGCTTACAGAAACTCCTATAATCTCTTCTTCTTTACTCACATCCAAAGGCACGTATCACACGAGGAATAACAGAAGTACGAGCAGGATTAGGAGGACCTGGTGTCGCAGCGGACGAAGCACAGCCCGCGTGGTGCTTTAAAATAATGGCTTTTCTGTCTCATGGGCCAGGAGAAATAACTTCTCCACCACATAATACATTTATTAGCCTTTCCGACCTCATCATTCCTACCTTAACTTAGATACAGCCTGAAAGACAAGAACATCTGTCTGACAGCTTTTTAACCTTCCCCTCTCGCTGCTCCAAGGTTGCTGCATGAGCGCCACCTGGTGGGGAAGCTGTTAGTTGCTCAACGTAACTTAAAAATGTGAAGAGTCTTAGGTTGCAACTTCCGCTACCCAAGGACTTGCTTTGGAAGAGCAACCAGACGCACTTAAAAGCCGATCCTATTCGGTAACTGCTAACTAACTACAGCAACCGCCATCTTTGCACACCTTCCTTCTACTCACTGAAATGTTCCTGTTTTCCCTCTGTTCCTTCTTGTTCCAAACTATTTCTCCCCTGTGTTCCCAACTCCTTCCAGACAGAGCTGATCGTTTAATTTCTCTAGAAAGCTTCCCTTGGTCCTGTATCAGTCAAGGTCCCCAAGGAAACAGATGGCACGCTAAAACTGGATGATTTGAGGAGAGTTTAACTGAAAAGCCGTTGACAAAGAGGTACACGGGGTACAGGGAACCCACAAATGATGGTGCGGAATCCTCGTAATAGTTACAGAGGCCTCTACTACCCTAGTTCTGAAGGCACAAGGGGACAGCGGGCTGTGCAGGAGGACGGGGTGACACAGGTGTGATCTCTGCAGAGGGACTGCACTTTCTGAAGGCACAAGGGGACAGTGGGCTGTGCAGGAGGACGGGGTGACACAGGTGTGATCTCTGCAGAGGGACTGCACTTTCCCATATCCTATAGGTGCCCCTCGACGGCCAAGCCCAACAGCAAACCAGAGGGCAAGGGGCCCCATCCAAGTTCATCTGGGGAGATACGGGGAGAGGAGGAAAGGTGTCGGTAAGCTGTGGAGTGACCCAACAGAAGACATCTGTGACTGCCCACGGCCTCCTCAGTCCGGGGCACCCACTAAACAAGACTGCACTTACAGACAGAAGACTGGAATGTTACATACAGAGAGGTCAACAGTTACGGGGAAGGACTGAATGATGGAACAAATCAAGATCGCCCACCATTCATAACTTACTTCTTCTCAGACTGACATCCACCCACGTGAAACCCCGTTTCAGCGCTCTGGCTCTTGAGAGATGTGTTAGCGGTCTGTTAATAGCAGCTCTGCTTCCGGTTCTGCTAGGAAGGGCCCGGAGTCATTCATCACTGAGGACAGCCTAGAAGTCTGAGGATTCAGTCTGATAAATTATTGTTAATTAATATCTGCCACGTCTGGTCTCTCAGTTTTTGAAGGGTAGCTCAGACTTCCAGAGTCCTCTCTCCCTCTCTCTCTCTCTATCCATCCATCCATCCATCTATCCACCTACTTCACCTGTCTGTCTATCGTTTTTGAGATCAACATATCTTTGGAAGGTGCACAGGGTATTTAGGTAGGAGAAAGTATCAACAGCTTTAAAGTCCAAATCATGAATGTGCACCTGGTCTTCCAGAAGGGTTTCACTTGCAGATCGGTGCATTTGTCCCGAAGAGGGGGACTCGCTCAACTAACATGTGGTTCATAGATATGCTGACCTATGGGAAAGGGTGGAGTCAGAGGAAAGGGGTGATATCAAAGCTCTGGAAAAGGCCGTTGTTGACAGTCACATATTTCTCAGAGCAGCTCATGTATTTTTTGTTTCTTTGTGGCTGCGCTGGGTCTTGGTTGCTACACGCAGGCTTTCTCTAGTTGCAGCGAGCAGGGGCTACTCTTCTCATTGTGGTGGCTTCTCTTGTTGCGAAGCATGGGCTCTAGGCACACGGGCCTCAGTAGTTGCAGCACGTGGCCTCAGTAATTGTGGCTCGCGGGCTCTAGAGCACAGGCTCAGTAGTTGTGGCACACGGGCTTAGTTGCTCCGAGTCATGTGGGGTCTTCCCGGACCAGGGATCAAACTGGTGTCCCCTGCGTTGGCAGGTGGATTCTCAACCACTGTGCCAGCAGGGAAGCCCCAGCTCATGTATTTTTGACAGGACAGTGCAGTAAACTGAACAATGGAATTTGATCAAAACTAACGTCTGGGCTTCCCTGGTGGCGCAGTGGTTGAGAGTCCGCCTGCCGATGCAGGGGACACGGGTTCGTGCCCCGGTCTGGGAAGATCCCACATGCCGTGGAGCGGCTGGGCCCGTGAGCCATGGCTGCTGAGCCTGCGCGTCTGGAGCCTGTGCTCCGCAACGGGAGAGGCCACAACAGTGAGAGGCCCACGTACCGGAAAAAAAAAAACAAAACAAAACTAAGGTCTGTCTTCAAACAAAAATATATCCTATCAATTACTCATATCTGTAAAGCTTCCAGAAGATCTTACAAAATCCCATTCTTTTTCTGTCACTTGGTTGATCTAGTGTTGTTTCGACAAACAGCCCCATGATTATCATCAGAATAACAAATACTATTAATTATATACATTCTAATTTTTGTATGATCATCAAAAATCCCTAGCTATGAATTAACACAATGCATAAAACAACTCAGAAACTGTTAGGCTATACTTTAATTATTTCATAAATGATGAGATTTTTTTACGTCAGGAAGAAATTTTGTAAAATACTAATTCATACCTCTCAATTTTATAGGTGAATAAAATGGGATCAGGGTTTCAGTCACATACCCAAAGACAGGGGCTAATTAGTTGCAAATTTAAAGCCACAATCCACATCTTAGGAGCCGTCTACCCAGTGCTGAGAAGGTTAGAGCAAAATGAAAGTTTACTATGCGACGGGGTGATTTTACAAAAACAAAACATGTAGTTATTGTTGTTATTGTTGTTCTGCAGTAGAATAAACAGAAAGACTGAAATCATTCTCTTTCACCCCTATCTTTTCACCCCTCCTTCTTACCCAATATAGCGAGAAAGTAAAAATACATACTTTCTGGTTTTGTGGTTCAGAGGCAGAGGAGGATTCTAGAGTAAATGTGTGGACTCCACAAACAGACCTCTACTGAGAGACGGTTGATTCCTAACAGACTGGAAACTGGGTAAAGGGGAAACGATGGGAGGACGGGAGTGAGGGAGATGTGTGTGCACGTGTGCTGGAACACAAGTGTTCTGGGGTCCTTGAGGGCCAGAGACCTGCTCCCATTCTTGAACCTACACTTCCAGTACCAAGACCTCAGGGGAGGGATGGCACTGCAAGTCCCGAGTTCTTCATCTGCAGGGCCCACCAAGGGCAGACCAAAATTATTATTATTGTTTTAATTCCAGAAGCTTCCAAGAAGCAAAATTTGAATTTACCACTCCCCAGAAACTAGTTACATAGCACTTACATTGTATTTACAAGTATTTACATTGTATTACATATTATAAGTAAGCTAGAGATGATTTAAATATATATGGGAGGAGGGGCACAGGTTATGTGAAAACATTACTTCTTTTTATATGAGGGACTTGAGCACCTGAGGATTTTGGTATCTGCAGGGGTCCTGGAAGCAATCCCCGGAGGATATCAAGGGAGGACTGACTCTACAGTGAACTGGGGAAGCTTGTCGAAGTTCTCATTACTGATCATGGCATGGGTGGTCCGATTCTGCTAATAAAACTAGCTTCCTGGGCAAGTATCAAAAAGCCACCGCACACCTAGTCTGTGTCTTTTGCTCTTTTTCTGGCCTGTGTAGAAGCCGCGGAGTTGTAATACGAAGGGCAGGAGAGGGCACCCCAAACTGACCGATAACGGGCTTCCTGTCAAACTTGATGACAGCAGCCTTACAGTGGATTTAAGCTGACTTAGAAGAATGCAGGTGACGTTTCTTGCTCCCTGAGTACCACGGAGCAAGCAGCACCTGTGGTTAAGTGTAAATTTTCTGCTGCTATCATCTAATCATTATTTTGATGTGTGAGGGGTGAGAGCCAAGTACCTAGTAGATCTTTCTATCCACCAACTTTTTTGAAAGAAAGCACGTTTTGAAAGGATAATGTTTCTTACTGTACGATTTTTTTGGTCTACCTAAAAAAAGAAAAAAAAATGGCTTTTTATAATTGTTTCTGTAGTAACATAAGCTCTTCAGGGCATAGGGCTTGTGCACCGAATTGGAGCCCAGCATGAAATTTTATAGCTGAATTACAAACTCCTGCCAATAAAAGTTTACAACAGAACAGCCTGGCTTTTCTGGCTTTAGGACGGGGTGGAGAGAATATACACGCTGTAACAGATATGATTATCCTGGAAATATGATATTAACGGCTGCACAATTTGAGAAAAAAGAATGAAAATGTCAGAACGAAGTTAATTAGAAATATTTGAGAGATATGTCACGTACACCTTATTTACTTTGTACAAATGTAAACTCAAAATGATTTGACATCTCTTTCAATTTCATAATTAAATTAGAAGATTTGAGAATTTGCAGGTTTTAAAATGAAACTTCTATTGACTTTAAATTATCCTTGTTGAGAAGGTAATAGAATGAATAAATTGAACTCACTCAACATACCACAGTATTGTATCATTAATTTCCCTCCCAAAGATGACTCTTTGCCTACTGAATACATTTACACTACAGTTACCCATGTAATAATGGATTACCCATGTAGTACTACTCCAAAGAATCAAAAGGGTGTACGTTTTTTAAACACAGAATAATATAACTGGCTATAACCTATTTCTTATTTTTTTGGTTCGGTTTATGGGGGACCCCAGACAACTGAACAGAGTTGTTAGGTAAAATACATTTGCCAAATTGGTAAAAATAAAAAAAACATAAGGTGCTCCATTTTTTTGGTTTGTTTTTTAATAAAACTCTTGAATCTAGCAGACTCTTCATGGGCATCCTCTCAACACAACTGTGTTTGCACACAGCGTGTTTACCATCCAGAGCGCGTAGGAATTATGACTTGGATTACAGAGTACGGAGAACACCAGGGACGGACAGCCTGTGACTCCACCGTGGGCTCTGCCCTTCACAGCAGTGGGACCTGCGGAGTCGCCTAAGGGCCGGAGCCTCAGGCATTCTCCGGCTCCACGGGGATCACCACCCACCATAACCGAGACAAGCCTGGACTCAGCGTCTCAGCTAAGAGAGGACTTAGGCCATCAGAGCGATGTTGGGAGGATTTGCATAGGGTGTTACAGCAAAGCACTTTGTACACAAAAAGCACAGAGGCGTATATTGGCATTGTTTTTCCTTCGGGAAGGCCCACCTCTACTGTGAACTACAATAACCAGGATAATTTGTTTCAGGGATGAAATGGAAATCATTGCCACTATCAATAAAGGATGTATCTCCCCTGTGTTCCGCTGGACAAAGCCTTGTTTTCTCAGGCCGGGGAGAAGCAGGCAATCGTGCAGTCATCCCTTTGTCTGGTGGTCGCCAGGGATCTAGCCTTTCCTCTGGGTCAAACACTGAGCTCACTGCTGGAGATTCTGACAGAAATCTTGACTCTCCAGGAGCTTACAGCCTTAGGGGGGAGGCACCAGGCCAGCAGACAGACACGCCTTAGAGTTACTTACAGCGTGAAACAAGAGTACTTGGGGTGGTATCTGCTGAAACAGTGGGAAGGAAGAACAGAAGACTTCTTAGAGGAGGTGGCACTTGTTTAATCCTCGCAAGTTCAGTGATGAGGGACCCCTGGGCAGAGGAAAGAGCAGAGTGTTCAGGGAACTCTACCTGGTGACCACTCCTCCAGGGGTGGGTGGAGGCTGGAGAGAGTCACATCAAGAACTAGAGTCACATCGAAGAGTTACTTTCGCTAAAGGCAATGGGATCAGGACAACATTAGACTGCATTCCAGGAAGAGGATCCTAATGACACAGGAGAGTGGAATAAAGGGGAGGAAGACGGAAGCCAAAACAACGAAGTCTGCTGGTTTTCTAATTTTCCACAATGAGCGAGACTTCTAAGTTCAGAACCCAGCTGCAGTGGCCGTGAGAATGTACCTCTCAGATCTCCAACTACAAGGAGTGTGTGTGACCGAGGCCCGGTGGCTGAGCTCTGGGCCCTCAATCTGTCACAGCATTAGCTCCAAAGCCACACTTCCAACTGGAGCGGGGGATGCAGCCCACCTCCTGCGATGGAGAACTTTGAGAACTTCCAGCGGTCGCCTTGAGCCTTCGGTAGACAGCAGGACCAGACCCCTCTCCCCCTTCTCTCTCCTTCCCTCTGGGTCAGACTTAACACTACAGTCAGAAAACTCACAGCTTTCTCCCGCTCCCTCCCCGTGCTCCCTCACATCTATCTCCCCTAATCACGTCCTTGCTGTGTTAGCCCATCTTGGCATCTGCTTCTCAGAAGACCTGGACTAATATGTTGGTACAGTATGATTTACTAAATAAGAATTCCTTATATAAACACAAAATTGTGAATAACTCGAGATTAAGACTGCCTTATTAATTCTCACTTTTAATCCCATTACCTGGCAAAGAAGACAGCCCAGCAGTTTGGAAAGAATAAATGAAACCAGGTCACGCCACAATATGTTTTCCCTTATAGTTCAGGGCGATCTATCAACCGTGCTAAGTTTTTACCAACACAACAAAAAACTTCAGAAGTTTTGTGCTAACTTTTGATCACTGAGCTTGACAAGAAAAGCCCTCTTGTCCAATGTGATTGGAACCAGTACTTTAGTTGTTTAACTTTAAAAAGTCAGCTAAAAAGGGGGAATCACAGAAATGGTTCACACCTTAACATTTTATTATAACTCAAAACATGTTAATGTGCACTTATGTGCCAATGTTTCATAGAGTCAAGAACTTTTCTTTGAGTGGGGTTCACAGAATGGACTTCTGCGCAAAACACATCTGTAGTATATTACCTAGAATTACCTAGTATATTACCTAGTATATTACCTAGAATGTCTGGCTTTGATGCCTTAAAGTTGAATTAGAAATTCAGTCTGAGAGTAAATTCCTTCCTGATATAATGATTCTCCCTACATAGTTGATAGCCGTCTTCCCTCTACTTAATGTACAGCAATTGTGTGTGTGTGTGTGTGTGTGTGTGTGTGTGTGTGTGTGTGTGTGTGAGAGAGAGAGAGAGAGAGAGAGAGATTAAAACTTGCTGACAAGGTGCTTGTTTCCATCCGGAACAAAATCATTCAGAGTTGATCCTGCTGTGGTCACTTTCCCCAGTCTCTAGAGCAGGAGAAAAGGTATCTGCTGGTTGAGTTCACAAGAAGTAGCTAAACTGGTTCAGATCACATACACTCGGCCCTCGGTATCCATGGGATCTGCATCCGCAGATTCAAGCAACTACAGATCAAAGATATTTTTTAAAAATTCCCAGAAAGTTCCAAAAAGCAAAACTTGAATTTGCCACGAACCGGCAACTATTTTCACAGCATTTGTGTAGTATTAGGTGATAAGTAATCTAGAGATGAGTTAAAGTATACAGGAGGATACACAAAAGTAATATGCAACTATTACATCATTTTATATAAAGGGCTTGGGCATCCTTGGATTTTGGTATCCCTGGGGGTGGAGGGGTGTCCCGGAGCCAATCCCCCGAGGATACCTGTGGACAACTGTAATTTCTTTCTCATGAGCCCAACCTGTCCTCATGATAGATATGTTTCAGCTTCTCCACAAAGATGAGCTTTTCAGCCCTGCGGGAGAGCTCACCAGCTGCCCACGGCTACCTATGATGGTGCAGGTATGGCTGGGAAATTCTGGAATGACGCATTACAGAGGGTGCTGCAGCACCACCACTAAACGACGTATTTCCACCTGAATTTTACTGGTAAAAACGCTGACATTTTGATTTCCACCTGCCGAACTTCCGTGTCCTCCCTTGGGAGGTCAAGCATCCATGACTTCAACCATCTTTACAGCCTTCCAAATTACCTTCAGCGGAAATCATTCTGCTCACACACATATTTCATGTATTATCTAAGTTAACTACGTGGCACATTTGCAATATCAAGTACCTCGGACATAAACAGATTTGAGAAATTCATAACTGACTCTTGACAAATATTCCAACCAACACACGGGAGTTGAGGTGAGAAGCCTCCTAGCCCAGAACATACAAGCAGTGTGAGCGCCACTCACCACCTGCCTCCAGAGGAAATGAAGAGCATCAGGGGTTTGGTGAGTTGGTTACGTAGAGACTGATTAAGAGAGCTTCTACTGCATTTAAATAGACAAACGACTGGCTAGAGTAAGACAGCAAGATCTGAAGTGCTACCAGCCGAGGCACTCATCCAGAGTGTGACGTTGTAGTTGGGCATCGTTTACGTGCAGCCCAGCAGGTGCAGCGCGGTTTCCTTTCTGTCGGAAACCGTCTGACATAGATCTTCCCTTGATATCAGGCTTGCTCAAACCATTTGGACTCTTTAAAAGCGTGCCAGACTTTTGACACAGTGTCTTCACATCTCCATCAATGCTTAGAATTCCACCTCATGCCATACCTTCTAAGACCTATAACCCCTCAACCTTTTGCCCTTTAGCTTTTTGACTCCTTCCCCCTCTGCTGACTCCATCCCTGGGAATTTCAAACATATTTTACTTCAACAGCATGAGAAGTTTCCCTTGATCCTGCTGTGCTTTCTGGATGACACCTTCCCATCCCCTCCCCATTTCTCTGCTCCTGTTAACATGTCAAACTTCCTAAAAGCCCCCCTCCTCCCTCAGCATTCCTGAAGCTGCTCTTCTGAATGAACTTCTTGACAGAGCAGGTCTTTTTCTCATTATTCATTCCCTCTATCCTTCCTCGACCATGACTTGAATCATCTCATCGCTGACTCCTGCTAAGTCCCCTTGAACATGATCGAGGTGGTCTGTTACCCCCTTCCCCTCCTGCCGTCCTCTCCCGGCCACCTTCTTCCAGCTGCCAGGAGTAGCCAAGTGTCAGAGGCCAGCACACCCTCTGCATCAGGCTGCCTGCGGCCAAGCAAACTACGCGCTGTGTCATCTGAACGGTGGGGATCATGGTAGTCCTTGCTTCAAGCTCACCGTGTGGACCACATTAGCCAGGATACTTAGGGAGCAGTGCACATCGTCTGGTGCACAGTAAATGTTCAGTGAATACAGCTGACGGAATAGAGGCTGCCTTTTGCTTGCTTTTTGGTCCTTCTTTCTTTAGACTCGTTCTTTAATGACTTAAAAATACCTGGCTTCAAGGACTCCGATATTCTTGTTTCCTAGTTCTTCATCTCTAAACCTGAGTGATCTCATTTATACTCTAATCACATGTTTCTAATCATCTTTAAAGCAAAAACACTTCAATATTGTCTGTCATTTCTGCTTTGGGACAGACTCTAACAGTGATCTTCTTGACCAACTTCCTTGGGTAATGCACGTATTTGAAGAATGAAAATATTTCCATTCTTTGGTCACTTTCCAACCCTCCTCCAAGCTTGTTCTGAGGTTTTCAACACCTGGCTCTTTAATGCTGGGATATAGCCCATTAATTGATCTTCATGCCTCGAGCCTCCCGCCACACATCCATTCACTTTAATTCGGTCAGTATTTATTGAATGTCCATCATTGGCCACTCGTTGTTCAAGACCCCTGGGAGGCTTCTGCAAACAAGACAGACAGGGTTCCCACCGCATGGGTCTCCCTACCCTACACCACGGCTCTTACTTTGGCTGTACATCGCCATCACCTGTAACTCTTTTGTCTGTATCCTAATTATTTTTATAATCACTTAAAAAAAATTGTACAAGGGATTATGATAAGGTGCAGGGTGAGAAACTCCAGTAACTCTTTTCCCTTACATAGCTCTCAGTCATCTTCCTAAGCCAGTGGTCTTCTCGGGTTAAACACAGGAGAGCACAATGGCTCTTCATCTGCCACTTTATCAATCCTAACTTGGCCTTGCAGAATTCTCATTATTCTGACCTCACCACATCCATTCAATCTTCTCAGGCTCTCAAGCTGTATCTGTGCCATTTCTCAAACTGCATCTCAGGTACCACATGCCTTTATTTTGCATTTCAATCCACAAAGACTGGACTTGAAGTTGCACCCCTACCGCAAAGCCACCACAGACTGTAAGCTACGCTGACCTGTCCCTCTGTGTACACCCAATATATTTTAGAGCACAGCAGAAACATTAAGGGGACCTGTTTGTTTGGGAATCTGGGCTGAGGTCCAAAGACGCCTAGAAGATGATCTGGCCTGGTGACCTAGTCCATCATGCACTTGGAGCTAAGGAGGTAAAGGGACAGACTGAAGATGATAGGGGTGGGGTATTCCTCTGGAAAAAGCTGCAGGAGTGGAGTGTGTGACCCTCACCTCCCTTCCCACATGTAAATAAGCGAGAGCATATGAAGATCTTCCGCTGCCACCTCGAGTCAAACGAGTGGGGCTCTAAGAACACCAAGCAAATAATCGGGAATATCTGTCAGGAGAAGCAACTGCATCTCCCTGTCCCGCCCGAGTAGGGCCACTGCTGATCTAGGGAAGTCGTCTGCTTTCCCACTACAAAGGGTCTGGAACGGAGCTCAGGGTGAGCAACTGGAAACACTGTCCTGTTCCTCCTCAAGTCTGTGGCGCTCAAAGGCTGCTGTTCCCTGGAAAAGCCAGTCTACACAGAAGCCTTCCTGAAGTTCCCCACGTGGGCACCCTGGAAAGAGAGGGCTGGGGCGGGGTATCCCACGCTTCCCGATCTTATCAAGGTCAAGTGGACACAGTCAATGGGAGTGGACCTGGGTTGCCTGAGAGGATCCGTTCGAAAAGACCACTTGCCAAGAGTCAGAGACCCCAAGTCAAAGAGCTTCCTCGGGTGCAGGCAGGAGCAGGGAAGTGAGGAGGGAGTCACGAGCTCCCAGCCAGGGTGGGCACGGCCCACGCAGGGGCGGAGCTCACCACTTCCTTCCTCTCCCACCGCCCACCCCGAAGGACCACAGGCGGTGAGAAGGGAGGAACAAGCAGAAGAACAAGATGAAGAGAAGAGTCAGCGACGAAACCCGCGCCTGCTATGCGGTCCTGGGAGCCTGCGCTGAACCAGCGCTGGGGATGGAGAGGAATTCTCGACCAAATGAGAAATTAGAGTTTGCTTCAGATCAGACATGATACCGTTTGTTTAGAACCTGAGGGCGACCAGGAGAACAAAGAAGACCCAGCTCGCGGTTTAGTCTAAGGGTAGTGGAGGGAGAGCTCAGCAGAGCGCGTTACCACGTCAGCGGTGAACGTAATTAAGGTGTCTCCTGCTTGGCACCCTCCCAGTCCCCCTCTGTCCGTAACGCACGCAGAGGTGTCCACAGCTTACCTGATCCTTTTATTACTGCAAAAGAATAAGGTGGTGAGAGGGAAGGACCAGGTGCTCCTCAGCTACTGTTGAAGTCTCTCTACCCCAGGGCTCAGGGGAGGCCCCTCCTTGCCGTTCCTTCTGACTGATGGAGCATTTCCTCCCAGAGCTCTCTCGGGTTACACTCATTTTTTCGTTTGATCTATTTAATGTGAGAAGCACATGTCCCCCTCCTAGGAATGTTCTTCCTAGTGGCGCATCGCCCTCCCCGAAAGAATTCAAACAGCCCCTTCCTCTCGCCTTCTAGAAGATACCTTCATTGCACAGTTGACACAGAACCAGACCCCAGTCGGGGATGCTGGAAACGACAGGGTCCCCGGTCGCCCTTTGAGCACCTCCTGCAAACAGCAGATTGATCCTGAAGGCTTCGATGTTGTGGTGTATTGCTGTTTAAAATGTTTTTTTCTTCAACTCTGTGAGAAGATTTAATCCTTGACAAGGTGCCAGAGGAGTTTCGTTAGACAACAAATCCATTCAAGTCAGAAGGGGAAGTTCCGTATGTTCTCCACCTTTCTGGGGTTATTTGTCCCCCTCCCTTGGAAACGGATATATTTAGTCTCAAGTACATTTAGCTCCTTCAAACCTCATGCCTCCCGGCAGACTGTCCCTCCCAGACGCCCAGGAGAAAGCTTTTGGAGTTGCTTTGCCTTCGTTTCTGCATTTAGATTATACAGTTCCCCACAGAGTTTTACACTTTACACATAGTTTCTAATTTCCATCTGTGTTTTTATAAATGATTCCCTAGGAGTTTATCCCCACCCCTACCTGTTTCCCTTTCTTCTTATGATTATAGTTTGCCTTTTTTTTCCCTCAAAAGAAAGACTCCAAATAAATTGTTTCTACTTAGACTCCTTTAATTTTGAACAAAGTTGCTTAGCTAAACTCAGGCACGCCCATTCCAATGTATCAGCCTGACTCAGCAAAGCAAGCCTGCATTTGAGCTCTGTGTTCCCTCCAGCACGAGGTCAAGGACATCTGTGAGTTTCAGCTCCGCAGGCCGCTCTTCTCTTGACCACTGTCAGAAGAGACATCACATCCTTTCAGATGCGTCTCCACGCCAGCTGACATACAGATTCACACACCGCGAGAGAACCAAATAATCAGTCTCTCTCTCGTCAAACATGAATGACGAACACACACACACACACACACACACACACACACACACACACACACACACTTTAGAGCACCTTGAATCAGTCACTGCCTAACTGTCAAAAAAACAGGATCCTCTGAGTAGAAGGAGGTGGTATGATTCCAGATCCAATGTTGGGGGTACTCCGGTTTTTTTTGAGGGTTTTTTGTTTTGGATTTTTTTTTGGCCATGCCACACGGCATGTGGGATCTTAGTTCCCTGACCAGGGATCGAACCCATGCCCCCCACAGTGGAAGCGCAGAGTCTTAACCACTGGACCACCGGCGAAGTCCCTAGTCTTTTTTTTTTTTTTTTTAAGATAAACTTATGCATGTATTAGAGAAAGAGGTAAGAGGCGGTGAGTTTTGAGGAAACCAGTTAAGCCCAGAGAGAGAGAAGTTTTTGGAACTGTCTCTCGGGCGAGGGAAGACAAATGGTGATGACTTTGAGTCACTCTCAGGCAGGTGTGTTCACAGTTTGACGAAGAACTCAGTTAACTTGACCGTTGGAGCTTTTCTTACACACAGACACAGTCTTTAATAAATGCCTGTGTATTTATAGTTGTGATGGAAGAGCCTCCTCAGGCCTATTAACACCACAGTACTAAGGTGCCTAATAAGAGAGAAGACCTGCATTTGAACGTTCTCTTATGAACAAACGTACGGACACCAAGGGGGGAAGCGAGGGGGGAGGTGGGATGAATTGCGAGATTGGGATTGACATATATACACTAATATGTATTAAACAGATAACTAATAAGAACCTGCTGTATAAAAAAAAAACTAAATTAAATTAAAAGAAAAAAAGTATAACCCCAGACTAACCCTGAGAAGGACGTCAGACAAATGCCAGTTGGGACTCACTCTACAGAACATCTGACGAGTACTCTGCAAACTGTCCAAGTCATCAAATATCAGGCAAGTGTGACCAACCGCCACAGCAGCGAGAGGCCAAGAGGCTGACCCCAAAATGCAGCGTGGGGTGCTGGACGGGACCCCGGAGCAGGAGAAGGACAGTGCGTAAAAACTGAAAAGATGGGAATCAGGGATGGACTGACAATAACGTATCCATATTGATTCCCTAACTGTAATAAACATAGCATGTCTGTAAAGTGTCTGTAACAGGGGAAACTGGGCGTGGGGCATGAGAACTCTCTGTACTATAGTCACAGTTTTTCTGTACATGTAAAGTTTTAAAAAGTAAAGTCTCTTAACGACAACAACAAGAAAGCTTGTCTCTTCCGCTCCTGAGTGAAAGCACCCTAGCAGGTGACGCGGCAGACGAGCCTGGAGGGTGTGCCAAGCTCCACGCGGAAGAAAACAGGGTGACCTTCTTATGGGCTGAGTGCACTGTCCCCCCAAAATTCGTGTTGAAACCCGATCCCCCCCGACACGTGACGGCATTAGGAGGTGCACCTTGAGGAGGCCGTTAGGATTAGAGGAGGTCATGAGGGTAGAGCCCTCGTGAATGGGATCGGTGTCCGGCAGGAGTCACGCGAGAGCTCTCCTCTCTCTGCTCTCCCCCGTGTGAGGACCCAGTGAGAAGCTGGCAGCCTACGACCCAGGAGGGAGCTCACACCAGAACCTGACTCCGCTGGCACCCTGATCCCGGACGGCCAGCCGCCACGCCCGTGAGAGATCACTTTGTGTTGTATGTAAGGCACTCCGTCCGTGGCAGTTGGTCAGCGCAGCCTGAACTAAGACTGATCCCTTGGTCCCCGTTCTTTACGCACGAAGAAGCCACACAGGAGAGGTGATTACGGGCATGTCGCTCTGGGCAAGCACTGAAGGCAGACTCGGAGCGGTGGAGGGAGAGAGAGAGATCTCCCCAGCTGCGTGGGCACGTGCGGTGGGGAGGGACGACGGGGGCAGGGCCACGGACCATGTTAGGACGAGGAAAAGGCGGAGAAAGGTGTGTTCAATAACACGCTCTGCGAGCACATCCCTCAACGCACCTGACGCGCTCCTGAAGGCCGATCGGGGAGCGTTTGCTGAGCCATGAACGGCACAGAGCATTGTGTCAGAAACTACAAGGAGAGCATCGTTAAACAAAACAGGCAAAAATCCCTATTCTGACAGAGCTTCAATTCTAGCTGAGACGAAATAAGTAACATATTTAATATTATTAAATCATAAATAAGAAAACTAGGGTTATTATTAATGATATCTAGTTAGTTACATCACAGACTGTGATTGAATCCATGGAAAGGAAAAGAAAAACTAGATCAGGGTGAGGGAGGCTGGGAATACTGAGGGGGAGGTGGCTGGAGATGGTACACAGGGCAGTCAGGTTGGGTGTCCCTGAGAAGGAAGCGTCTGCGGGAGGATGTGAAGGAGAGGAAGGTGTTAGCCATACAGGTGTCTGGGAGGCGCGAGAGGCGTCCAGCAAAGGACACGGGCAGTGCAGGGGCCTTTGGAGGAAACGAGAAGCTCCTGAATAGTGTAACAATGACAGGCGAGGAAGGCCAGTCTTTCCACAAGCGTTCTGTATTATATACTCAACTGTTTGTTCTCTCTCCCTGCTGTTTCCTCAGGCTTCTCCTCTCAACTGGATTCTTCCTGTCAACATTAAAACGAGCACTCTGAATGCTTTAAACTCTACCCCTTTACTCTGTCCTCTTCCACTTTCCCACCTAACATCTCCCCCGTCCCGGCTGCGTCTCTCGAAGGCTGACTGACGCCACTGCCCCTCCTTCCCCAGGTACCACCCTACGATCCAGTCCGCGCTCTGCCCTGCCACCACCACTCTGCTCAAATGATTCTTCCGCAAGTCATCAATGAACCTCAGGTTTCTACCTCCAGTGGAAACTTCTGCTTTCAATTTGCTTGACCCATCAGAAGGAACTCCCATCTTCTTGAAAACATTCTTCTGGGCTTCCAGGACCCTATGTTCCTCCTAATCCTGTCAGATCGTTACTTCCGGGCTTTTCTTTTTTTCCTCCTTCCTCCTCCTGAGCTCCATCACCAACAAACAGAGTCCTTCAGGGCTTAAGCTTGGAGTCTCTTCTCCTTTCACTCTACACACTCTTCTAGGGCATTATAGCAACTCCGGGGGTTTTAAATACCATCTACTTGCATGTCTCCCACATGCACATTTCCACCTCAGATCTCTCCCCTGAGCTACAGATGAAGCACATCCAACTGCCTTCTTGGTATCCTGGCTTGTTATCTTCCAGCTACCTCCAAATGATTTAACAGGGCTACATCTCAACTCAACCACCCTTCCCCCAAACTCCCATCACAGATCTGCTCTCTTCCAGGGCCTTGAATTTCAGAGGATGGTACCTTCATGAAACTATTTGCACAAACCAGAAATCAAGGAGTCATCATGTCATCATTCATACTTCTCTCTCCCTCATCACCCATATCCAATCCATTTTTCAGAAAATTCACTTGATTAATTTTCCCAAACATCTGTTTCCCATTCTTCACCCTACCTGCACTGCTATAACCCTATTCCAAGTCACTGTCGTCTGTCACCTGAAATACTGCCGTCTCCTTTAACTAGTCTCTCCACTTTACCCTTGGCCCTCTTCCATCCACTCTCCACAAGGCAACTGAAGTCATATTTTTTCCAAACACAAAATGCCTTCTGTTCCTTCCTCTGCTTAAAAGCCTTCAATTGCGTTTGAATCCAAAATCCTTAATCGAGTCTACAGAACCCTGCACCGCCTCATTCCTGTCTGCCGTCCTAGCCTCAAGCCAGCCACCCTCCCGTCATTAAGAAATCCAAGTCGCACAAGCTATTTGCTTTTGCTCGTTCTCTGTCTTCCCCCACCCCCCTTCTTTTTCTCCATCCTTCCTTTCCTCCTGCTCTCCTTTCCTTTTCCTTCCCCTCTCGCTTTCCATCTTCAAGCACGGAGACTCTGTTCCCACCCAGGAACTATGCATGTTCAACTGAAAAGAGTCCCTTGGTCCTCAGTCCCTGTAACTCCTCAGCCCAGCTCCTACTCACCCTTCAGGTCTTTCTGAATCCATGTTTGGATTGGCTGTTGATACATAAAAACCTCCCCCCAACCTTAGTGGCTTCACACAAAAACCATTTCCTTTGGTTACAAATGTCATCAATCTGGGCTGAACTCAGGTGGCCCTTCTGCTGGGCTGTATTCATACGGCCACATGCAGCTGGTGAGTCCACCAGTGTCTGGGACCTACTTCTTTCTCTCTTATCCCTCTCCACGTGGTGATTCGGCACACGGCTGCAAGGGGTCCCTCCAATAAAACACATGGCTGCTCAGGGAGCCCAAGGAGGCAAAGGCTGAACCAGCATCACTGTCACTTCCGAGCCATTCCATTTTAGGGACTATACAGAAGGTGGATATTGGAAACGTGTTCACTGAAGCCATCAATGTACATAATTATGACAATTCACCCTAATATAACTTAGCTGTTATTTAAAGGGGGGGACCTAGCCTGACAATACAGAAAATAGGGACAAATCTGAAACTGATTTATGGACTTATTACAGCTTCATATAGGAGAGAAAAGATAAGGAAATCCAATGATAGCAGCATGAATTTTGGTCTTGGCAACTAAAGATTTTATTTCAAGGGAAGAAGTGGAGTCGTTTCATTGTGCTTTTTTTTTTTTTTTTTTAACCAACTTCTCTACAAAATCTATAAATCAGAGAAATTGGCATTGGCCACATGATTGGCAAAGGTTTACATTTACAAAGGAAAGTCCACTTAGCCACTTTCAACAATTCAACCGAAGATAATAACGTTGGGTTAAAGAGAGTCACTTAAACATTTTCAACGACATCTGTTGAAATTTCCTTTGCACGACTGAAGGATGGTCAGCGTCTACCTCGAGCAAACACAGTACGGTTGTAGCCGTAGTATCAGTATTACCGTCATTATTAATACGCCAGTTAATAGCGGTTTGGTCCAACCAGAGCGACGAGAACAAATGAGGTTTGATGGTAGTGACGTGCCAGGCACAATGAGAGGTATGAGGTTTTACAAGTGAGTAGTCATGGGCCCACCCCTGAGCTGCCCACGGTCTCTGCTAGCTTTACTATTACGCCTGACTGTAACCCATCTCCATACAATTAAATAAACCTATCAGAGAAGCATGGAGAATGGAAATATAACGGAACAAGACTTACTGAGAGAGCATTTTTTAAATAGGTAGATTGCTTTATATATTTCAAGTCCTAAAAGATTCTGCCATAGATATTTAGGACTGTTCCTCACAGTTTTCATGGAACTAATGAAACGAGTACTGGTGAAATGCTTGGAGACTGAAAATGCTACTTGAAACTAACTTCATGTCTTCGTGTGTGTCTCCCAAAGCCAGTCTGGCTTCCAGAAGCATTACTGAGCGTGTCAAAGTTTCTGGACAATGCAATGACATTTAGAGAATTGGCATTCCATTTTCACAACTGAAAAACATCTCAAGATGGTCGCTGAATATTTTATAGGTTAATGAAAGTAACTTTGTAAAGAAAATATAACACTGTGTTTGAAACAAATGTCCTATTAGTAGCCCAAATCAAATGTTTGGCCTAGGGCTTCCCTGGTGGTGCAGTGGTTGGGAGTCCGCCTGCCGATGCAGCGGACACGGGTTCGTGCCCCGGTCTGGGAAGATCCCACGTGCCGTGGAGCGGCTGGGCCCGTGAGCCATGGCCGCTGAGCCTGCGCCTCCGGAGCCTGTGCTCTGCAGCAGGAGAGGCTGCAACAGTGAGAGGCCCGCGTACCGCAAAAAAAAAAAAAAAAAAAAACATACAAAAAAAAGGAATAAAATAAATTTCTTTATGTAAACTTAAACGTTGTGGTGTTCATATTTCATTACAGGTTTTTATTTTATACATCCTGAATCTTTGAGAATATTTTTATCTTAATTGAGAGAGAAATACCCATCATGGAAAAATAGATTCCAATGTGTTTTTCTTTATTAATTGATATTTGTTAAATACTTCCCATCCAAAAGAAATTCTAACTATATCATAAAAAACAGACTGGAGTGGACAGGAGAAAAACTGCTAATAGGAAATTCCCTTTAAGCTTGACATTTGGTTTTACTAACACCTCTAAATACCTACAGACACTGTCTTTAATCAAACAGTTTTACCTGCAAAATTGAACTGGAAATTGCTTGTTAATGCCTAGTTAATAGCCCTTTCCTAACAGCTAAGAAAAACCATGTATCAGAAGAGAATTAACTAGAAAATGACAATTCTTGCAACATATGACTTCTTTCCTAGCTTGCATCTATACCTATCTAAGCTCTTCCTGATCAAATTGAATAAAAGCAACATTCCCTTTAAAAGTCAATCTAACCTCATTCCAGACGTATATTTTGGACAGCTTGTACATTGTAAAAGGAAAAAAAAGCCATTTTCGTGTCTTCTTTTCCATTTCCTTAACTACGGAAATCAGGATTTTCTTGATTCTATCAGGATATAATATGTATGTTTCAATGTGTCAGCTAAAGATACTATATTAAAATGTCATTTAACTCTTACAGAAAATAAATATTTACAAATCGTTTGCTCCTTTACTGCATTTTGCTTTTTAGGTTTTGTATTTTATTTAATTATACTTTGAAACAAAAATCTCATCTAGCACTTTAGAAAGAGTTCACAGAATGTCTGGACACTATAAAATGGCACTCAGTCCATTAGGGACAGAACCGATCCGTATGCATAAAGGCATTTACTGCGTCCAGAGTTAAGACAAGAAAGTAAAATGTAAACTGTGACAAGCAACCCCACACTTGTCTGTCTTCCTGCTTATAAAACATACTTAATTATTCACAGAGTATAAAAAGACAAGGATATTTCTTCCACTGTATTAACTCTGCTGCTAGCCAAAAGACATTTATTTTCCTCTTTTTACCTCGATCCTGTAAATCTCTCATTGTTCTGCCTTATAGCAATCAATAAATCACATCCTAGACGTTAGGGCTGAAGGTCCATTCTAAAATAACCACTGGGGTTCTGTCCCTCTATAAAGTTTGCTTTGTGATATATTAAGTGTATAGAAGCTGATGGTGGAAGGTGACAAATGTGTTTCAGAAAGTTTCCCGTGGACATTCCCTCATGAATTTATTCCTGGCCTGTGTCACATCAGGAAATGATGAAGGTTTGCCAAAAATAAGTTTAAAAATGTTATTTTGTTCTATAAATGTAAGTCCAAAAGAGTGTGTGATAGATTGTAAACTCCTAAGAGAAAAGGAATCATGCTTACGTATGTGCGGTAAAATGGAAAGAAAAGAAGATTTTGGAATTAGAACAATGTACGTGGGAATCTGAGCTAAACCACTGGGTAAGTCACTTTGCTTCTGTGAGCAATAGTTTCTTCATCTGTAAAGTGAAAATAATATATAACATATTATATATTCTATAATATAAACTTCATGGAGTAGGCATCTCCTTCCTGCAACAGGGCTTGCTAATACCTTTTAAAAACTGTCCACACGTCATCTCATTATTTTCCACTAATTGTTCACATCTCACCTGAATTGCCTTCTCCTTGGTAAAAATGTCACTAACTCCCCTTGCTCACTTTGGAACGAGTTCATTTTTTGTACTTTCACAGGACTGGAATTCTTTTCTTTAAGAGCCGGGATTGGCAGACTACAGGACTGAGCCAAATTCAGACTGTCACTGGCTTTTGTAAACAAAGTTTTATTGGAATATAGCCACACTCGATCATTTATGTACTATGTCGTGGCTGCTTTTAGACTGCAACTGCAGAGTTGAGTAGATTCAACAGAGACTGCATGGTTGGCAAAGCCTAAAATCTTTACTAGCTGGTACTTCACAGAAAGTCTGCTGACCCCTGCTTTGAAGAATTTATTTTATTTTCCATTGGTGCACTATTAGTGAGGCTATGTACCGCAGGACTCTCTCCCCCCGTTAGGATATAAAGTTTAAACTCCATTATAAGTTGGATCATTTTTCTTCTTGATCTTCATTGGTTCTTCACACAGGTCAAGCGTAATTTGTCTAGAATATAGTTACCATTCAATAAATGCTGAATGAATGAAATGAACACATGAATCAGTGAATGCATGAACCAACAGATACGTTCATTTGAATTTAAAATTACCCTAGCATAATAATGAGCACACCATAAATAAAAGTGGACCACATGTTCATATGTCCTCCATACATTAAGATAAAACCGCTGCAGACATAACCAGTTTAAGTGTTACAAATTGTACATTCAACACTGTCTAACCTACACACAACAGTTTGAAACAGGACTTGGTTATGAATGAGCGGCTCACGAAGCTCATGCATTATGGACTTTATAAAACATGCATAAATTAAATAAGCATTTGTCCCATATTAAAATACTTCAGTGACATGAATAATATGTAGGCAGAGGCTAGAGAGCTAATTATGATGGAATTACTTACGTCTTCGTCAGTTACTTTTGGCATCACCTCCACCGCTTTTCCGCTTTATTGTATCTCCTTGCCCCTCCTCCCATCTCTCTACTTTGCATAAACAATGTATCAGAAGGCACTTTACAGTGGATGCCCAGCAGCTCCTGGCCCTGAAGAGCTTATTCGCCTAATTGTGCACCCCTTGTGGATTTTTCACAATACTTTGCAGATCTAATTTAAATACTTTTACAAATTCATCAAATACATTCTCCAAGGCACATTTACTTAGCTTACTTTTGAAACTTCTAATGAATTCTCTCGATATGTAATTTTATACTCAGCATCATGATTTGAATTAAATATTATTGAACAAGGTATTCATTATTGGATGTGAATTATAATTAGAATGATAGGCAACCTTAACTCTGATAATAGTTTTAGTCAATTTCCTATGGGACTGCCAGTTTTCAATCCAGTACAAAGACCAATACCCTCTGCTCAATGTCTGTTACAAGGGTTACAAGTAAATTAAGCAATGTCAGTTCTAGCTGCTTAAAAGCTAGGATTAGCAGATACGATTTAACTCTTGAGAGGCAAATAGCAGGCTGTCATGGTGGTGCAAATCGGCGGCGCAGGATAGCTGACCTGCTTTACACGGCAATTTAGCACCTGATACTGAGAGATGACCTAGATTTTCCAGGAACCACATGTGAACCTTATAAACAACTGCTGCACCCATCCATTTCCCGTATGCGCCAAAGGCAGCCGAGAAGGTGGACTGTAAAGGAAATCTGAGCTACCGACACACTTGCTACTAAAATATGTTCCTATCTTTATATTATCAGGAGATAGCTTGTGTACATAAAACCTTCTCTTTCAGTAGTTCTGTCAGAGTGGTAGACGGAGGACTTTTTCTTTACAAATATTGAAAAATGTAGGCATTACTCTTAATGTGAAAAATACATTTATAAATGAAGGGTAAGACCCACTATAATCAGGCGTCACTGATTTATTTCTACTCAGTGAGCATTTTAACAAAATGTGATACACATCTCCAAGAGCACAGTGGGTTTCAGATCGTTGAGGCTGCATTGTAAGGGGAGACTCTAATTATCTTCGTAAGTACCTCCTGTCTCATTATAAATGACCTAGGACATGCCTTACACATAACAGGTGTTCGTTAACACCTTCTCCCCTTTGTGCATAATTATTCATCGGTCATGGTTAGTGAACATATTAATTCTTTCTCCTTTCTATAACTTGGTATCTTCATTTATAATTTAATTACCTGGTGGTAAATGTGCCATTAACTGGACAATACCTCAAAGTAATGTTCACTGGAGATATAACTCAGAAATAAGAAAGAACGCCTGTCAATTCTTTACTTTGCTCCTTTTAATTGGTATTTTTCACATGGCATGTTGGGGACATTTAGGGATTCACTGCACTGGAGTGGACCATGTTTATGACATTTTTATGACATAGCCTGTCAAAATGGTTTTAAAAACTAAAGCTGGGTCAGCTTAGTAGTATTTCACATCACCCATTTCTTGTAATGTGTCAGCCCATAATCAGCTCTATTTCCTTTTACCATCAGCCTTCCTTCTAAAGGACACTACAAGTCCAACCCAGAATGTCTCCTCTTTCAGCCTTTAATCCCAACTATCTCCATGTTCCCCCATCTCTTGTAACCTCATTTTTATACCAGAACTCAGATGAAAACAAAATTCCTCTTTTTATCTCAACAATATAGTAACAATCTTTCCCTTCCTCATTTTGGATATGCTTACTTGTATGTCAAAGTATACGTATGTGTGTGTGTGTCTGAATACATGTTGCTTTTTACGTAAAGAGACAAGATGAGTCTTGTTGGGAGGAAGGAACAATCAGGGACTTGGTAAAAGTGTCTCATTCCCAACAACTGGAATAAACCATAAACAGCAAAACTCTCAGATAGTGATGATTAATTCATGCATCTCTTGTAAGTAGATCACACTGTGGTTTCTCACACTTAGAGGAAATGTATTTCCCCATTTCAAAGATGTAGGTTGCTTAGCACAGGAAAAACAAAAAGATTTCCTTTTAGCGCATAACATACTGACATATGACTAATTTGCTTTTTTATGCATTTCTTTTTGTTGACTCAAGAAAGGGGAGCCCAGCATCTGTGACCCAGACCCACTTTATCACCTTCAGAACCTGTATCTCATATTAAGGTACTGAATTTAAGGATTTCACAGGAAAGGCAGAGAGAAGAGGCTCCCATCCTCACTGTTTCTTTTAAAAACTCTTTAAAGAGAGAAGAGAAGTTCTGAAAATTCGAGCACAACTTCTGTTGCCTCAGTTACCAGAAAAAAATAAAACCCCTGCTTTTCTACTTCACAGCAGGGTCCCCAGATATGTGGCAGACTTTCCTAAAAAAAGTTTCAGAATTTATAGCAACATGGCAGACCCCTTGTAATACACAGAAATGTTGTTTAAAATGCAATAAACATTTATTTTATATAAATAGATATACTAAAAAAAGAAAAAAGAAAAAAATCTGTAATCTAAGTGCTGGAAATGAAGGGAGAAACTCTAAGACAGAGCTGCAAGTACATGAGCTGATGCCTCGGGGACTACGGAGGCTACAGTCTGAGGTACAAGGCCTCATGGAAGGAGCTAGGTGTGAATATCCACCAGCTGTACCACTGGTCTCTCTCTGCACCAGACAGGCAGCTGGAAGAGAAACCCTTGCACAAGCCAAAATCCCAGGAGGTGTCTCTTAAAGGAGAAAGAGCCTCTCCAACTACAGACTCTGGGAAGCATGAAGGAAGTTTTTCATCTGCTCTGGGTCTGGCTGGAAACTGAAACCTCAGTTTTCTACAGATTGAAACCTACTTTATGCAAACTGTGGAGTAAAAGAGGCTAAATTGAGAAATTAGCATCAAAAACTTGTCCCAGATTGATGAAAATACTGGGGTTTTGAGAAAAACAACTGCAGAACTCTACAAGGTTATTCTAGAACTTGGGGAGCAGGAGAGTTCTGTAGAAAAGGAAACTCACTGGAGATGAAGCCACAAGAACACTGTAACCACACGAGCAAACCAGCCCCCAAGGGATAAGGTGTCCTGACAATCAACGAGTCGACATACATCTACGTGAACTTGAGATGGCAGAATAATGTTTCAAATCATCCAAAATGCTTCTGTTTAAAATGACTGCAAATATAGAATACTAGATTCAAGAAGGGTATTTGTAGATTTAAACTGGCAAATGTGAAAAAGAAACAATTTACAAACGTGAGAAATATAGTCACTTAAATTCACAATTCAACGGATGAGTTCAAAACACATTAAATACAGCTTTGGAGAGTCGTGAATTTGAAGATAGCTCTGTGAGATTACTCAGAATGGAGCTCGTTTTGATTAGAGATGGAAAATATGAACTTGCTACATGGGGGTGAGAGGGAAAGCACAATACATATCTAAAGGGTGTTCCAGACGCAGATGATTATTAGAAGTAGAGACAGGCAATATTCTAGGAGTTATCAGCCGAGAATATTTTATAACTAAGAAAAAACTGGACTCCTCAGCTTGAAGAAGGTCATGCACCCTGATTAAGATTCATTCTTAGACTCATTTGCTGAAACTGTACACCATTCAAGATGAAGAGAAAATGTTTAAAGAGATTATACTCAAAGGAATAAGAAAGAGTTAACTGGAGGCAGGCTTATCAACTACAGAGGCCAGAAGACAAAGATATTCCATCTGCAAACGGCTGAGCTAAGACAGGACAACAGGATCAACGGTACGGCCTGTAAGACCTCTGCCTTGTTGGAGGAAAGAACAGAAACAATATTAACTGTTTACTCCATTAAAGGAGAAGAGAAAACACTAAAGATTAGTAATAATTATTTATAACTTCCAGGATTAAAAAGAGACGAGAGTGAAGAAAAGAGAATTCAATCAATGAAATATTTGATAGAAGTCAGAAAAAAGGAAAGCATGGTCATTAAAATAATAATAAAATGGAAGGAGTGAGGCCAAATATATTGGTAAAAGAAATCAGTGAAAAAGGATTACGTCACCTATTTAAGGAGCAGACATTCTCATGTTTGATTTTAAGAAGACCGTTCAGAACAAAATTAAGCTATATGTTACCTAAAAGAGATAAACTACAAACAGGACGGCACCTACCTAAAAGATGAATATAGAGATACTAAAACACATGTGAGGGAAACACCAACTAAAAGAAGAAGGTGCAGCAATACTAATAATAGACAAATCAACAAGACAAAAATACACTTTTTAGTCTAAATGGGTCATTACTTATTTTAAAAACAGATCAACTCACATGGAAAAGGTAACAATCCTGATTGAACGCTAAGCACCTCAAAGTCTGTAGAGCAAAATGGTCAGAGAAATTGAGAACACCATAAACATTAAAATTTCTGAATTTCCGGTTGACAGGTACAGCAGATAAAAAACCAGAACTCACAAATCTAAAGATCTGAGCAGCACAATTAACAAAGCGAACTACTGGACAGAAACAGTGGCCTCACAAGGAATGCTTAGACGACATACGAGCTAGGTAAGAAGACCACACACATATTATTAAAAAGATGAATCTCTACACTTACCAAATAATCATTTACAAACAGATCACACAATCTGACCACAATGGAATATACGGTTGACCCTTGAACAGCATGGGTTTGAACTGTGTGGGTTTACTTATATGCATATTTTTTTCAATAGACATACTGGAAAATTTTTCGGAGGCTTCTTACAGTTTGAAAAAATTTGCAGATGAATCATGTAGCCTAAAAATATTGAAAAAATTAAGAAAAATTTACGTAAGTTAATGTGTAAAGTATATGTAGATACTAGTCTACCTCTGCCTAGGCATAAAGTGAGTGATAGCTAATATAAAATTAATAATAGGCTAGTTTTCTTACTGTCTTATAACTTTGCTTTCAAAAATTACGTTACCATATAGTATCTCTCTCTCTCTCACTAGCGTATAGGCCAGGCTACTGTTTTGCTATTGTATTGATTATAATAGGCTACCATAAGGCAATTATACTGCTGCTTTTTCATTATCAATGCATCAATCATGATACCTATAATAGTAAACATGATTTTTCAAATTATCTTTTCATTTTTGATATTTACTGTTAGCAGTAAGTATAACATCTACAGTGTTTTGTATCCGATAAGACAATATTAATGTAGGTACTGACACACAATTCATCTTATAGACAGACAACATAAACTTAATGATATTGTTAAATACAGTACAGTACTATAAATGAATTTTCTCTTCTTTATATTTTCATAATAACATTTTCTTTTCTCTAGCTTACTTTATTGTAAGAATACAGTATAACAACATGTGTTATATATAAAATGTGTTCAACTGTTTATGTTATTCGTAAGGTTTCTGGTCAACAGTAGGTTATTAACAGTTAACTTTGGGGGGAGTCAAACATTTTATGCAGAATTTTGACTAGGCAGGGGTTAGCGCCCTTAATCCTGTGTTGCTCAAGGGTCAACTTTAATCTGAAATTGATAACAATGTTATCCCCAAATAATTATTCATTTGAAAATTTAAGAATTCAAAACTAAACAGTTCATGGGAAAAAAGCAATCATAATGAAAATTAAGAAATATTTAAATGAAGTCAATGAAACACTACACATCCAAATCCAGAAATACAGCTAAAGGAGATTGAAAATGATGTCAAGAATTAAAGAGGGGGCTTCCCTGGTGGCGCAGTGGTTAAGAATCTTCCTGCCAATGCAGGGGACATGGGTTCTAGCCCTGGTCTGGGAAGATCCCACATGCTGCGGAGCAACTAAGCCCATGCGCCACAACTACTGAGCCTGTGCGTCTGCAGCCTGGGCTCTGCAATGGGAGAGGCCGTGACAGTGAGAGGCCCATGCACCGCAATGAAGGTGGCCCCCACTCACCGCAACTGGAGAAAGCCCTTGCTCAGAAACGAAGACCCAACACAGCCAAAAATAAATATAAATAAATAAATAAATTTAAAAAAAGAATTAAAGAGGAAAGTAGATAATAAACAACTCAAGAAAGTAGAAAAAAATATCAGAAATTATTTTTAAAAGAGAAAGTACAAAAACACAGCATAAGTAAATGAAAATACTAGATATTAGAAAATACTAATAAACTAGGGAACCTTCTGAAAAAATATGAAAGAATAAGATAAGTGAGCTTTACTAGGAATTGCAAAAAGGACAAAATTATCAATATATTAGAAACATGTAAAGAATGAACAAGTAAGTAATATTTCTGTGAATATATACAAAACCTTAGAGAAAATGAACATTATAGAAAAAGAATTTAAAATACATAAAACTTTTAAAACCTACAACTATTACTTCAATTGAATCATTAGTGAAAAATTCTAACCCCAAAGCACAATGTCTACATAATTTTAAAACTTTGAAAATACAAATAGTGTACATTTTTTTCACACTGTTCCAGAGAATTTTTTTAAAAAGCAGTTACTCAACTCTTTTTTTAATCTGTAATAATATTAACACATATGCCACCCAAGAAAATTAGAGCAAAGGTAAATTATTGATGATTACTTCAGAAAATCCTGAACTAGTAGCAAGCCAAATGAAAAAGATGTTAAAGTTATGCTATGATAAAGTAAGAGTTTTCCAAGGAAGTCAAGTATTTTTTAGCATTCAAAAATCTGTTAGTGAAAGTAACCACATTCCAGATAGAGGGAGAAAATCCTGTAATCATCTAAAGAGATATAGAGAAAGAATTTTATAAAATTCAGTATTTTTCCATGATAAATATTAGCAAACAAGAAAATAAAATAAAAATTTAAAATACAGGGATTCCAACAAAACCAATACAAAAAGCATGATAAACAGGGAGCACCCTGGAATGTCTGGTATTACCTTTGTTTAACATTGGACTAAAGATATTAGATATTGCAGTAAGTGAAGAAAAGATAATATACACTGTCAGGATAAAATAAAAATATTCATTATTATAAATGATTTAATTATCTTTGATGAAAATACAAGAAAATTGATATTCATTACTAATAATAAAATTTAGCATAGTTCCTGAGCACACAACCATTTCTTTAGACCAACAGAAACCTATTGGATAACTTAATATAAAAAACCCATTAACAAGAGTGAGTAAACTCCTCTAAAATGAGTGGGAATCAATTTTTAAAATGTAGTGCAAAATGTTTATAGAGAAATAATAAGAAATTTGAAAAACATAGAAAGATTTCTCTCCTCGATAAGATTAAATATTTAAGATGTCATTCTCATCACATATTCTCTATAATTAATGTAATTGCAGTAAAAATGTTCACTGCGTGTGTGTGTGTGTGTGTGTGTGTGTGTGTGTGTGTGTGTGTGTGTGTACTCACATGCAGGTATGTGTGACTCGTCAAGCACATCCTAAAATTCGCTCTTGGAGAGAACAGCCAAGAAGATAATAAAGACGGATAAAGAGGGGGAAAAATAGGTTCTGCTTTATATGTATTCTGGTTTTGTCTGTGATTGAATTATCTGATTAGCTAAAATTTCAAATATATTATAAAATATATTAATTAAAATTCATAGTATTGGACAAAGGTTAGACAAAAATAGCCTAAGAGAACAGATCCAAGAGCTCAGAAACATGCCCATATGAGTATGAAAAGCTGGTTTATGGCAGAAATGGAACTTCGACATAGCAAGATGGATAAGAGAAATATTCAGTAAATAATCGAGAAACTTTGGTTATCCACATAAAATATAAAATTTGATCCCTAGTTCACAAAACATATAAAAATAAATTTCAACTATCTTAGCAGATGTTATGGGCACCCCATCCATATTCCCTGGGCATCAAATTTCAATACATGCCAGTGTGTCCTATGCAGGCATACGTATTCTACCTGTGGGTTTTCACTCACTGATGGGGGATGGGGGGAGGCAGGAAGTACCTTGGAGTTAATACCCCTGGGAGAAGCCTCAGCCAGTGACAGATGGATGTTGGACTTTCTATTTCTGCCCCTCAGGAAGGATAACTCTCATATCCTACACTGTCTTCTAGGGTTTCCCAGATGGACTTAACCACAATGGCCCAGAGCTATAATTATTTGAAAATGTATCCTTTATTGGTTTCTTCCCTTTCCCTGTCTCATGTTCTCATTTCTCCATCAGTGCTGTGTTGTTCTAGCTCCCATATAAACTTATTGCAATTTAATCATTGCCTCTGGGCTTGATTTTAAGGAAGTCCAACCTAAAACAACTCTAATACTTTTAGAAGATACTTAACAATATATGATATTATAGTTGGGAGTGAGTGTGTTAATTAGATAGAGAAAGAGATATAGATAATCAGATACAGATATAGAAAGACATAAATTTAGTCAAATTATATAATATCAAAGTTAGAAATTAAATAAATGAAATTTTAAAATTTATATGAAAACTATATATAAAAATACCAAAGGTTAAAAACAATCTAAAGGCTAGAAGGTATCTGCTGCACATATAATTAACCAAGGGTCCATATGGAGAATAGATAAGAATTTATAAAAATCAGTGACTAACACGGGGAGGGGGAAGGGTAAGCTGGGACAAAGTGAGAGAGTGGCCTGGACTTATATATACACTACCAAACATAAAATAGATAGCTAGTGGGAAGCAGCCGCGTAGCACATGGAGATCAGCTCGGTGCTTTGGGACCACCCACCTACAGGGGTGGGATAGGGTGGGTGGGAGGGAGACGCAAGAGGGAGGGGATATGGGGATATATGTATACATATAGCTGATTCACTTTGTTATAAAGCAGAAACTAACACACCGTTGTAAAGCAATTATACTCCAATAAAGATGTTTAAAAAAATCAATAACTAGAAAAATCAAACATTAGAGAAATGGGCAAATGCTATGAACAGGTAATTCACAGAGAATGCTAACAACCTGCTGATGAAAACATGAATTTCTCCTTTTCATATGCAGGTCAGCTGAAGTTTAGGGGTGAAATAATTTCCTGAAGGTCACATAGCTAGTAAATGGCAGAGGAAGGGTTCATACCCAGATGTGTTTAACTTCTAATCTTACATTTTCTACTTGTTTCATTATAGCATATCAAATGTCTTTCCATTACTATGCAGCTTCAGAAGTATCTAAGTTGAGGAGTTAGGCTATATACTTAGGATGCAACTAATCATACAGGATATTTGTCTCTCTTGATCTCCTTACTTACGAAAATCTTAAGGATTATAACTTTGCAGCCAAAAGTTGATTGTTTGTACTAGTGAAGAAATGACACTAAATGAAATTAATAAATGGTACCCAAATGACGTTTAAGCCAATATTTTAAATATTGAACATACTAAACACTTCTCATAAGATTTTCTAGAAAAAACAAAAGTTGGTTTGAATTCCATCTTTTTGCCTACCTTGGCTTTCTCTCTTAGAACAATAACTACCCAAACAAACACAGGGCTCAGCACTGTAAATCCCACACCAAATTCAACGATGCCAAGTAGATGCTTGGCTCTTTCTTAAAAGGCCAGAATCTACTGAAATTCGGGATAATTTGTATTTAATTCAACGAATACTGAATGTGTTCTGTATACAAAGATATATAAAAGGTAATTCCCAATCCCCGAATCCTCAATGTTTCTTATCTAAGTCAGTAGTTAGAATAAGACAAGTACACAATGACTACAGGAAGAAATAAAGAAAAGAATTGTCAAATAAGGGCACAAATAAAATACATTTGGAGTGTGAAAGACGGGCCTTTCATTTTGCTAATGAAGCATCATTTTGTATGACTAATATTCAGATATTCCTACATCGAGTTGCTGGTATTTTTAAATACAGGCTATCACTGACATTAAAAAAGAAAAAAAACAGATCTTACTCATAGAAAATCCATACAGTGGTATAAACTACAGCCACTACAAATATTAGAGCAATGTGAATTGACTGATTTACTATAAAACAAAATGGATGTAAATGTAAAATTTTTAATCCCGTATTAATATTCATAGTGCCTTTCTGCTAATGAACATGTTTCCTCAGTGCAGGGGCCCATGGCAAACCTCGGCCTTAGAATTAGCACTTCCCCCTCTAAAACAGTGGCTTGCTTTTCCCTTTCTACAAGAGAGACATCTAGAGTAAGTCAGCATAGGTGGTGATGGTTTATTGCTCTAGTTCATCTTATCCCATCTCTTCTTCCACTTCTAATTTGTTCATTTATTAATTAAATCAATGTTTATCAAGCATCTACAATATGCCAGGTCCCATTCTAAGTGCTGGATATACTGTACTGAATAGGATATAAATAGACCATGAAACGTATGGCATATTATACACTTCGATAAGAACATCAAATCGCAATTCGTGGTATATACTACAGTGGAAAAGGACAAAATGCTTTGAAAGGGAACCATGGTGATTTATTTTAAATTGAATAGTCAGCAGAGGCATTACTGAGCAATGTTCCAACCGTGAACAAAGAGTGAGAAAAATCATTGCAAACAAAGGGTAGAGACGAGATCACGTACGAAGGTTCTATGGCAGGACTGTGCTTAGACTTGGGCAAGAGTGAGGCACCGAGAGAAGGCAGAGGGGCCAGGTGGCAGAGGGCACGATGGAGACGCGTGTGGAAAGGGCTGGCCAGGAAAGCAGGGATCCCCTCGTGCAGGTCCTTGATATCAGTTCCTCGGTATCCTAAGGTCAATCATAAGCCATTAAAGGGTTTTAATCAGGGACATGATCCGTTTTCTGTTTTCAGAGATCCTTTCACGGTTTGTGGATAATGGGTCGGAGGGAGGCTAGGACGGGAATGAGGGGACGGATGAGAAAATCTCACTGGTCCACGGAGGAAACGGGAGCATGGCTTGGGGCAGTGGCGGTAGATGTGGAGATTAAACGATAGACTTGGAACCAAATAATTTGAAAATGGAAATGACTGGACTTCATATTAAAATTCCTGGTGAAAGTGAGATCCAAGAAGGAAATTGAACTAGAGAATTCAAATTAGAAGTCAGAATTAGAAAAAGAAATTAGAATTCTCTTTCTCAGAATACACCACTAGCCTACTGCTGATACAATTCTGATTAAACACAGACACGCGCGCTCACTGGAAACAGGTTACACGTTCATTATGACCCTTACTCTACCCTTCCTTGTCATCAGCAGTAGATCATTCTTAGCACTGCTAATGAGTACTTCTTTCTGAGCTTCTTCATCGGGACCATCATCCAATTCCTCTGCCCTGCTCTGCACGTGACCAGATGCCTTCTCAGTTCTCCTTCCGAGAGAGGTCGGTCCAGACCACACTTCTTTGGGACGCGCTGGTTTGCTACACCTTTCTTTGTTCCTGCTTTGCAAGGCTCCTTGCCTCCCATTTGCGAACATTCTAGTCCTCTTCCCTCTGTCCTCTACATAAACACAGTTCTTCACCGACCGTGATACTCATTGGAGTGGCCATCAAATCAGACTAAACCTACAGGAAGACCTACTCAAGTAATTTCTGGATAATTACTAATCAATCTCAGAAATATTCTTGGTTTTAGGGCATAATAAACTCTTTAAATTCTGTTGTTCAGTATTAACAAGAGGGCTTCCCTGGTGGCGCAGTGGTTGGGAGTCCGCCTGCCGATGCAGGGGACACGGGTTCGTGCCCTGGTCCGGGAGGATCGCACATGCCGTGGAGCGGCTGGGCCCGTGAGCCATGGCCGCTGAGCCTGCGCGTCCGGAGCCTGTGCTCCGCAACGGGAGGGGCCACAACAGTGAGAGGCCCGTGTACCGCAAAAAATAAATAAATAAAATTAACAAGAGAAACTTTCAACAAATTGAGTACTAAGTTTAGAAAATCCTTTTTTTCAAAACCAATTACATCTCTAACTTTCTCTCAATGCAGTTCCTTTATTCATCTGTTTAATGTTCACCCAGCGATCAAGTGTTCAATTATTCATGCAAAAGAATTTTTGCCAGTTACTTTCTTGGTGAATGTAGTGAATAGTTATTCTATCAGCATATAATCCCTCATTTTCATATTCTTGACGGGGTAATGACTTTAGACTTCCCCCCAACAAGATGCATTTGCTAAAATCACTTAAACAGTAAGATGAGGTTCATATTCTACACCTGAGACCTCCCTTCTTACTCTAGGAAAAAGCACAGTAGCAATCGTTTTGAATATTTATTTAAAATTTCTCATATATTCATATGCCAAGTGCCCTAAGTCTTTTATTGCCTAATCTCAGTTCCCTAGCTAATCAGCAGTATTGTAATATATCCTCAGTCATTTTTTTGTAAAAGAATCAATTCCATTAGGTTGGTAATTTGCCTGAAATCTTAATAAACTGTATTTTGGATTAAAAGTTTATTTACCTGATTAGCGATTCTACTTATACCACATTTTAAAGCTACATAATCATTATTTACATAAGAAACATCACAGACAACTTCTGCAAAAATATCAACCATTTTCCTAGCTCACAAATTACCACACTTTTAAACTCAAAGGGTTTTTCATTATAATTAAAATACCCTTCCTCCTGGGGCTTCCCAGGTGGCGCAGTGGTTGAGAGTCCGCCTGCCGATGCAGGGGACACGGGTTCGTGACCCGGTCCGGGAGGATCCCGCGTGCCGTGGAGCGGCTGGGCCCGTGAGCCATGGCCGCTGAGCCTGCGCGTCCGGAGCCTGTGCTCCGCAACGGGAGAGGCCACAGCAGGGAGAGGCCCGTGTACCGCAAAAAAAAAAACCAAAAAAAAAAAAAAAACCAAAAAAAAACGCACAAAAAAAATACCCTTCCTCCCTAGCAATGACCTAGAAGCATTTAACAAGACTATAAACACCAAATCCATCAGCAAAGCAGGTCGTTCTGTTGGGGAAAACAACTGTGATGAATCTTCAGCTGTGTTTCTCAAAATCAGAGTCCATAAAGACCACCTATTGAAAAGATCAGCGTTCACACTTGTGAAGCAGTATTCCAAAGGTCTGAAAGAGACCTATGACTCCATCTTTACAACAACCCCCCTCGAAAGGATTCTTATGCCCACCAACATGTGAAAACCCTGGTGTTAGAATAGGCCGCCAGGCAGGTATTAAACGACTATGTAACAGGTCACTAGAAAGAGGATAGGATTAATCTATTAATTCAGCAGAAGACTGTGCTGCTGATATAAAGGACATTACTACAGAAATGACATTTTTCTTTATTCCAGCCCTTACATAAAAGCAGAGAGAGAATCTGTGGAATCACAGTAAAAATAAAAATCTTGTAAAAATAAGTGAGTAAAGAGTTACCTTAAAATTTTAGGACTATAGCATCACACACAGAATTACAAACACTTCTCTCATCAAATGAAATTAAAACATGTTAAGCCTAACAATAGCTGCCTCTTGAAATCAAGGGTATTGTCTGTGACGGCACGAATTCGCCACGATTTAAAGAGTGACAGCGCCACACAGCCACTTGCTGAGAATATTGCCTGTGAGTCGACCTCCCTCCTTGCCCAGCTGTCATTACTGTGTAATCAAAGAGATATCAAGTTATTCCTCTGATGCCTCTTTCCCATTTTTCTGAAATTTGTCCTTTTCTTGTAATGAGTGATGAGCAAAATTCTAAGTGCAATACTGCTACACCTAAGGAGGTGCTTTCTTAGAAGAAAAAGAAAGCTGTGATGAAAAAGTCCCTTTTCCCTATGCATACTTGGAAGTAGCAATCTATTTGTAGGGATCTGGGGAAACTATAGATATTTTTTTGTGCCTTAAAATTCAGAGCTCTCACCTACACACAAGATGACAACACATAAAGAAGCAAGACTCATCTGACATACAATATATGTTTAATGAATATTGAAGGATTAATGGATGGAGAAGTAAATGAGATCTGACAGAAATCTAAAAATTAGAAAAATAAAGTCATATTTTGGGTATGACTGGATACTTCTGAAACAAAGAGAGGGATGCCTAATCCCTGCAACCCCCAGAGCCTTTGCATATTACATCAATGTGCAGCATCAGAGCAAAACTAGGGTGCTCTTAGCTGGATAACAAACCCAGGAGTTTTCCTGGTAACAGAAATAGGACAAAGAGAAGTAACTTGGTTTCTGGTAAGGCTGAAAATGTACGTCTTGAGCTTGAGATGATGACATGGCGATATAAAGCTGGAGCTTACAGAAAGATTGGAGCTGGAGAAAAATACTGAAGAGTCACGTAATAACACACGGGAACTACCCCGTGCCAGGCGCCGTATTAAGCAGATTTATCATCCCTCTTTGTCATAAAACCCTTGAACTGGGGTTGTTATCCTCGTGAGAAACTAAGGCTTGCTCAGGGCCACACAGCGATTAGTGCTCACACATCGCAGGCAGTTAAGACATTCTTTGCAAACATTTCTGCAAAGCCAACATAGGACACACGTCATCGGACACCAGGACCCACCTCATCCACTTTCCCACACGGCGCCTCCCCCAGTGCTTTGCTGGCAGCATGTTTTGCATCCTGGAGCTGAAATGGCATCCAGTGGAAGGAGAACTGGCTCTCACGAGCCCAGGATTTAGTTCCACGTGTGCGTCTTATAGCGGGCAACACTTTCTGCCACATATTCCACTGATAATCATGTCAGAAGAATTGTTGGGAGATAAACGTGAATTAAGCATAGCTTCTCAGCGTTTGGAAAAAAAAAAAGAGCATAGTACAAATTCAAGATAATTAATATTTATGTGTTTCCATTCTTGCATTAAAAATAAACAAACTAAATAAAACTAATTTAATTATCTCTATATTCACAACATCTAGCATCCACAGAAGAGAGGGAAGGAGTTAAAGCCATTTTCTGCTGTCCGAAGTCATAAGAATTTTAAGGTGATTTCCTGTAGGGAAGCACTTTATAGAATATACTAAAAATTTCTGATTAAGAAAAGAAGTTTCTCAGTGCATTTTCCTTTCATCAACTCCACTGATCACCCCTATACTTTCGGAGCCTTGTATCCTGCTATAATGTTTTCCTAACTCTAAAAGCTATGCTGTCTTCAGACACTTTACATTTTCTCCATTGTCCACTCTATTCCTTTATTCAGCATATAGGAATTTCTTCCGTGTTTGAGAAATTCCCACTTCATATCCGAATATGCCACCTATAATGGATTCTAAAAATGATCATTATGTTCAACAATTATTTCTTCAACGAAATGCACTGGGCAACAATTCTGTGCACACAAATGGAAAATTTCAGAAATCTATATAATTCAGATAGCAGCTCGAGTTGTCCAAATATCACACAGCCCAGGGCTTCCCTGGTGGCGCAGTGGTTAAGAATCCGCCTGCCAAGGCAGGGAACACAGGTTCGAGCCCTGGTCTGGGAAGATCTCACATGCTGCGGAGCAGCTAAGCCCATGCACCGCAACGACTGAGCCTGCGCTCTAGAGCCCGCGAGCCACAACTACTGAGCCCGTGAGCCGCAACTACTGAAGCCCGCACACCTAGAGCCCATGCTCTGCGACAAGAGAAGCCACTGCAATGAGAAGCCCGCGCACCACCATGAAGAGCAGCCCCCGCTCGCCACAACTAGAGAAAGCCCACGCACAGCAACGGAGACCCAACACAGCCAAAAATAAATAAATAAATAAAAATAATAAATTATAAAAAAAACCATACAGCCCAGCACCAGTGCACATATGAAACACCTATTAAAATGTCCAGTGTTGTCAGAGATGTGGAGGGACCAGCAGTCACACCCACGCTAGCGAGAATTTAAATTAGAAGAGGTACAGCCGCTCAGAGAACAATGAGGCATCTCATCCACAGTGAAGACGTGCACCCCCTTTGACCAGGCAATCCCACTTCTAGGAACTTCCTGCACCTCAGCATTAGCCTACGTATAGAAAGATACATGTACTAGGATTTTCATTATAGAAGATATAAAAATCACAAAATGCCCACTAGCAGAAATATTAAATAAAACATGGTCATGTAAAGTATGTAATGGGATCATATGTAATAATAAGAAACACATAAACAAATGGAAAGATATCCACAGTATATTGCAACATAAAAAAAAAGCAAATTAGAGAACACATTTTATAGTACAAAGTCAAGGAAAAATCTAGATCTATCTGTGTATGTGTGTACATGTACGCAGACTTGAGTGTATGGAAAAATACCTGCAGAGACACCCAGCAAATCATTAGCAGTGATTACTTCTGGAGAACGGGATTGGTCGGGAAAACTGGGGTGGGAGATTTCATTGCATACCTTGTAAACCTCTATTATCTCCAGGGACAAGTGTCACTTCTGTGACTGAGAAACTCAAAGCCGTATAGGGGTAAATCATGTACATTAAAATTCTTAGATATGAGAATGAGAAGATCCAAATCCAAGAATATATATTTGTGGCAACATGGTGTGGTGTCTTAAACCTCTAGAGAATCACCTGGGTAAACAAACAGGGGCGTTCAGAAGTTCACACCTAAGGATGATCCATATAGACTTTCCGCTGCAGAGCCGTCTCCTGAATTTAACTTCCAGGAAGGGGAAATGCCGTGATGCCACAGGCAGTTTCTCTCCCTTGGTGACAGAATATGGGGTCTGATATCAGTAGAGGTGATTTACTTCATTGTGCCACTGTGTCTCTATTATGTTTCTAGTTTGTCATAACAGTATGGTGTCATACTTTTCCTTTCTTCCTCTCTCTGTTTCTCTTTCTCTTTAAGGACAAAAATAATGAATTTTCCAAGCTGAAGTACTGAAACACACATTTTTCTCAGACTGGAAACGTAAGAAAATCACTTCTTAATACTGCATACTTCTTACAGTGTGCAAATCCCTACATCTAAAAATATTAAGAATGTTGCCATCAGACTTATAAGCACCTTATTTCTCCTGCAAATTTTAATGCACATTTGTCTACATTAAAGAACTTGCTTTATGCCATTACTTCACATTGGCACAGGCATATATAAACATTATTTGACAACAAATAAATTATCCTCGTGCCTTTTCTACTTTGCATTGATTGTCTCACTCCTGGTCCAGGGCCATGAATCTAGGGCTATTTATTAGTTCTCACTGATCGATTGACTCAGTTATTTAAAGGCTACATCTTGCTAGCTGTTGCTTTTCAAGTCAAGTAATTATAACTTGATTTTGTAAATGCGGCTTTAAAAGTAGAGAAAGAGAAAAACCTTTTTTTTCATAAAAAGACTCAAGTTTTGAAAAGGTACAATTCAATATAATTACAGCAGGTGATTACAAAGTGCCTACCTCATGAATCTGAATAGATTACCTATAATCACATTAATGTGATTGTAGCCTAGATTTATAAAGCACAGTTGATGAAGATTTAACATCCTTCTCACACCAAACCAAGCACGGTCTATCTTTTTAAAAACAGAAACAGGAATACATGCCGCTGTAACTTCACTCTCCATTTTCTGCTTCAGTCAGGTTGGACATCATTAAGATTTCCTAGGCAGGGGATATTATTGTCTCAGGCTGGAGGTTTTTAAAGACTTCTTTCTAGAGCAGCGTCACACCTGGTGACTGCTGGGAGGGGGTTATGACTGCAAGTTTCAGCTCTCATCACTTTAGGTCTAACAGGACAACTAACAGGTCAGGTGGGATGTTCTGGAATGTAATTTTAAAAATTGCTTTAAGTACTCCTGACCAAAACCCATTAACCTTCCTACATCTCTACCAGAAAAGCAGAAAAAAGCTCTTCTGAGGCTCGGCCGTGCTGTGCCAGGCAAGTGCCCCAGCCCTTGGTGGCAGGTGGCTGGATCTGTGGTACGAGAGAGATGCCCATTGCGGATGATCAAATTTTGCAGAGTAGCAACTGAGAGACGAACGTGATTTAAAAGGCAAGCATGTATTTGTTTGCGTGCTTTAATTTTCAACAAATGAAATTCGAGTTTTCTAATTTAACTGGCTGGTATAATAGAAAGATTCAACGGTTTCGGTGTTTTTGTGTGTGTGTCACGCTCTTCAATTATCTCAGTTTATGAAGTAAACAGCTCTGGCTGCAATTTCAGAAGTAAGCATAATTATTTCAACAAATGTGAACGTGAGATTTAACGTAAGTGAATATGCTATGTAATCTGCATACCTGCTCATATTCTGTCGTAAAAATTTCTGTTTACATTTTACAGACGTGAAAATCCGTATCTTGTTACAAAGTACCTAGGAGGTGTAATTATCCTCTTTACGCTTTCTTAAAGTCCCCTAAATATGATGAAGAAACCACCCTCATCAGACTTGCTGCTGTTCTTAGCTCAAGTCACCGTGTGGCTCAATGTTCTAAATTAATTCATAGCGATCACATCATAGATGGAGACGTGGTAACCTTTAATGATTACTAACAGAGGAAAGATTTAATTCAAGCACATGTGGAACAGAACATAGATAAAATGTCCAATTACATGGAAATTCAGAAGCATTGCTAATTTTTCTTGATATGGCAACGTGAATAATAATCTCAAAATTTACAGAGGCAGTGTTCTAACTAAAGCAATTTATAGACTGAATATTTTGTGTAAAAACACAATGTAGACCTCCAAATTATCCGTTATGATTTACATTTAAAATATTGGTGTGATCCTCAGTCTTTTGAATTGAACCTACTGCCTAACATAAGCTCCTTTAATTAGCTAAGTAGATTTGCAGCCTCTCTTTTATTGGGTGAATTCCAATTTTACATCAGTTGGAACATTGCCTGTATCTAAAATCATTTGAAATAGCTGAGTTAGTCTCAAAAATATTAATAGGTACTCTAAAACTGCATGTATTACTAATACTGCCTAATGCTACACATGGTCTCTAATACCTTGTGAACAATTAATGAATATTCATAAAACTGAATTGACACCAATAAACATGAATAGTGTCATCTATAAAATACACTGGCTAATCATTAACATTAGGATCCATGTTTTTATCACAAACTACATTGATACATTATTTTATTTTTTTGAAAGTCAAACAAACTTTAGAACTGTACCCTCAGGGTAATCTCTTAATATTTAGTATAGATATGTATAAACCCTAATGAAAGACAGTTCCACTTAATATGATGAAAGGAATTTCACATTTAGTTTTCATATTCCAAGTCTACTGTGAATTTCAGGTTAAGAAATCAGAAGCAGCAAGATTAGATGCCATGAGGCTGATACCCAAATACTCTAGTTCACTGAAATTCATAGAGCTTCAGTTTTCATATACGCTCCTAAATTCTTGTTACTAAGGTGGCCTATTTAACTGGTTCATTAAATATTTCAACTCCAGTCTAGAAGATCCCCTTTTCAAAAGAAATCAGCATGTATGTATATAGCCCTTACTATATATATTTTTATGTAAAAAAGTACAGGTCATTCATGAACTCAAAGGTGAAATTTACTCTAAATGTATGTTAGCCAGATGCGTGTTTGATTCAGAACAATTTATAACCCCGTTCCAAAGAAGTTCTAATATTTTACTTTTAAAGAGTTGTGCTAAAATGTTCTGATTTTATTAGGTGTGATGGTTATAAGTTAGATATCACCCTTCTGCTTAATTTTAAAGACAGTGGCTCAAAAATGTAAATGAGGATTTTCAAGATAAACATAAGGGTTAATATTCAAGCTTGGCCAGTGTCTCCCAATACCTAGACTATACCTGCTCTTACAAAATGAGGGGAGGAAACACCCATTATTATGTTTTATCTACTATCTCTTTCAGCGTTCCCTTCAAGCATATCCTAAAGAATACCCGTAATTCTTTATTTTTTTTTTTTTTAAGTCAAATGTGTTCAGGTCACATGGTGTTAAGGAAATGTCATCTGAGTTCTCTTTTGGAGATTCTTAAGGCCAAGAACACATAAGTTGTGAGAAATCCTCCAATGAAAACCCAAAACAAACAACAACAAAGAAGCAAAGAGAAAAACCCCTAAAACTAGCTATATTCTATTTTTACCAAATGATTTCCAAATTTTTGAACAGATCTAATATCTGTCTATTAGCAGTCTGATATCTGGGGCAATACCGTTCTATAAAATAATTTTTCAAAATTCCCCAACCAGTTTCCAAGGCTCTTCAGAACTTACTTCATACTTCATGAATGAGGCTCATTTTTATTTATTCTTTCTGATGTCACCAGAACCTATACCCTGATTACTTTTCACATGGTTTATGGAAATACCCTTTCCTACGTTTCTGCTTCAGTTTTGCAGCCCTCAAATTCATCGCACCAGCACACGTCCAGTTGCATGTTTGTAAAGCAGTATTTCGCATAGTTACTTCATTGCAAAGACTCTTATATGTATAAACGCAAGCTCAGATTCTCAAATTTACAATTCTAGACATCTGCAATGCAGCCCATTCTTGTACTTAGTCCACCAGTTACCATGTGAAGCCCTGTTCTAATTCCCTGACCACGCTGAACGCAACTTTCTGGCTTATGCACCTTTGCTCATTCTGCCATGTTTCCTAGGATGTGCCCTTCATTCTGATCCATGTAACCAGGTCTGCCTCTCTTCTTCAGATTCCCTCTATCCAAAGGAGCCTCACCAATCATATTAGTTTAAGGTGCTGGCTCCTTCCATGCCATTCTATTAGACCTTAACAACTTTACTACTCTTAATGTTACCCTGAATCATCGGTGGGCATACCTGTCTACTGTTATCTCTTTATTTGTATGCCTTTATTCCACAAACAAATTTGCCTCCTGGAGGCCAGGAACGTAAGTTTAATTGTGTTTTTGCATCGGGAGAGCCTCTAACCTTGTACCTTCCAGCAGTCACTCAATACGCACTGCTGCTTATACTCTCCATGTATTTATCGATCACTTATCCTTGAATCGTTCACCAAATATTTAGTGCCTATTTGCTGCCGAGTCCAAGGCTTGGCACATTTTATAAAGCGCGGCCAGAAGGTCTCAAACCCGCGTTCTGTTCATCTCGCTGCCGCGAATGGGTGTAGACTGCTGTTGAAGGACGGAAGAAGAGGTGATAGCAAGCAGTGAAGTATTTTGGAGGGATGAGGGCCACAGTCATGGGAGAAGCTACACAGAGAAGATCACGGTGGCGGCCTTCAGCCTGTGCACAGACAGCGTGGATCACAAAGCGTCCAATTCTCTGTTAACGGCACTATTAGCAATGACCGAATGACACAAACTTCTCAGCTAGTGAGATGAGGAATTCGGATTAAAGTCTGTCACAAAGCATGCTATAATTCTATAACCGCTTAATATTTTTCAAAGGATTTTACATGTATTATTTAATCAAATTTTATATTAACATCAATAAATCAGAAGGACCTGGCACATCTGGTTGGTCCGATCTTCAATTAAGCAGCGACGCCTCAGTGAAGAACCTGAAATATAACCCCACTATAATTAGACTGTCCTTACAGTACCAGTCTCCTTTGAGCAAGTTTATACAGACCCACTGTTGCGTATTACCTCTTTCAAGCACAAGGTTATCATCTATTTAGTCTATGAAAGCAGTATCCTACTGAACAGAAATCGGGTAAACTAAAGACTTGTTGCAAGTTCCCGAGATTCCCACTTTGTATCGTAGGGACCCACGGGACCAGCCTCTGAGAGCTATACCTTTCAACAGATAGAGATGACATTTAAAATCAGTTCTTTGTGTTATGCTATGCTTCTAGAACAATAGGAACGTTCCTCCAACAATGTAGGCTAGAACAATTGTGTGTGTTTCTTTAAAGGTAATAATAATACGAAAGCAGAGCTGGGAGTTGGGGACTTTAGTTTACAAACACCAGTTTACTGAAGCTGCTTCATATTAATAACTAAGTTCCAAAATGAGTCAAACAGAAATGGAATGCTGAACAATTAAGACTCTCTCCCCATAAGCCCATCTCTATCATTTTATTAAAGGCTACTGGGAAAACCCTTACTGAATAACTAATTCTAAATTATATTCGATGAAAACAAATTAATGTAATAATTTTCTTTCTGAAATTAATTTAAATCTCTGTGGATGCTGCAACAAATTTAGTCTTTACTATGCATACAAAAAGTTATGAAAAGCCTTATTGCACTCACTGCTTTAGGCAAAGATTCATTGTTTCACAGTCGCTGGTAATGGCCATTATTTCCATTTAGCAAACTTGCTTTAATCAATCTTTTTTGCCTATCTGGCTCAAATCTTTAAAATTACTCTGTATTTTGTCCATATATATAGCACACTTGCAAAAATGCTATTGGTACAATGTGTACTGTTTCCAAAAGGCTCTATTTTGTTTCTAGAAATCCTCCCCCATGTATATTTTTCTCCACTTTTATTCTTGCCATTGAATTCAAACACAGGAAATACAATCTTCATGCACATTATAAAGTTCAGATGCTGCTTTTAGTTGATTATTTAAGTGCAAAATGAATCTTCTGCACTTACAATGGGGTTATTTAAGTGACGACTCACTTTTGCTTTAGAAATGTTTCAAATTTATATCTGAACATCTACACTAAAATTACCCTTTTCTTCTTGTTGATCAAAATCATGCTATTAGTAGGACTTAAAAATATATTCAACTCAAAAGCACGTTAGCCATGCCTTAAAAAAATAAATCCATTCATAATTAATCTAACAGCTATACATATTAACTCTATAAAATACTGAATACAGAAAAAATTGAAAAGTCACAAATATTTTTGATGGTGTGAGGGAAAAAAACATTTAGAAATTAATAAATTAGAATGTTAGAAAAATCTATTGGCAGATGCCTGGTGGTCAGAACAGTGGCCCAAACAGGCATGTGTCCTGTCAATTCATAACCAGGATGGGGCCCTAGAGTCAGGGGAGAGGAAAAGAGAGTCCCATGTAACTCAGCAATCTCAGGGCAGTTTATGTAACCGCAAGTCAAGTCCTTCAGGTTGCCTCGATCTCTGTTTATAAGAACCCGGAGTGTTCTACTGAGAAGACCACAGATGAGCCCAACTCCAGATCAAAACAAGCCCACGGATGCCCTTAATCAGTGTCCTGACTACTATTGTGCCTGTCCCCTCCCCGCAGGGAGCTCACCGGGGCTTCCATTAACTGAAGACCCCCAACTGGGAAACTCTTCCCAGGCTCTGAAAGCATTTCTCAGGGGACTGGCCTCTGCCCAGAGGTGAAGTCTCTGCTGCACTGTCCTGTACAGGCAGGTGCTGAAAACCTGCCAGGCTCAGGGAGTACTGAGAAGTCTCTAATGAAAGGCGACTGGTCCTCTACTGCGATTTTCACCTTTGCCTTTTGCCACTGACACAGGCAGATCTCCACCGAGCGTGGGTGCAAGAAAACGTGTGCCACCAGCACTGCTCACTCGGCCTTCCAACCTCCTTCCTTGATGATCTGCAGACACAGAAGCCCTGGCTGTGGGCCGGGACAAGGCTGAAGCCCCGAAGCCTCTTTCAAGGCCCCAAAGAAGTAACCACTGTGACACAGTCAAACAGGGGGTAATGAAGGTGTGAGGACTTTTCAGGGACCCTGAAGCCTGAACAATCTCCTCACTCCCCATTGTGTGCTGTTACCTATTTTATTTCCTAATGCTGTTCTTTCCTCCCTCCCTCCCTTCTTCCCTCCCTTCTCTCCCTCTCTGCCTCCCCCCCTCCCCACCGCTCTTTCTTCCTTTGCCATTGAGGCTCTTTTATATTTAGCCTCCCCTTTTTTCCTTCCTGGCTCCGCTCATTAAAAACTACCACTGTGCACTGAGTTTGTGTAGGTCCACTGTGTCAACAAAAAGGAAGAAACATGCCTGGCTTCTGCCCTGACCCCATAATGAGCAGGGAAAAATGTACGTAGTATTCGAAGCATCTAGTTTTCCTAAGAGAATAATTTAAGCATGAAATCCGTATGAGCAGGAAATTCAAAACAAAATTAAATCTTTTGTTAAAACAGAAACATAGGGTTGGAGGGTCAAAAACTGAGTGAGTCATTGGAAAACCCTATATGCATGTGTTTTATAGTTTGTAAAATTTAATAACAATAAATTAAACAAATCTATGTCATTTATCTTTTTATTGGTAATAATCAACACTGTACAACTACTTTCCATTTGGTAGGCCTTACTCATAGGGCATTTTTCTAGATCTAGCCCACAATATAAACACTCTCCTCACCAATTAGTTTACTTTGTGTTAGAAGGTGTGCACAAAGGCTCTCCTTTTCTGTGTGTGCGAGAACTTCATCTAAATGTTCAATACTCGTCTATGTGACTTTACTGTTAAAGGTCTCTAAACATGTGCCTTAATTCAGAACTTAGCATAGCTTGCAGCTTATATAATGAAATATAAAAGTGCAAGCTTATTGATACAGAGAAAAGGGGCGGGGGACAGATGATCACAAGTGTTATGTACTTGATCTAATTTTCATTTTACGAAAGGGAAATCTGGATAGAGAAAGACCAGCATATTTTATTTATTCTAGTTTTGATTACTTTCCTCAGTTTCCTGCACATTAATGGAGTGAAACTACCCAACCTGGTCCTACTCTCTGGGTACTAATGGTAGTATCAGAACGGGGCCGGGTTTCTGGGAGGCACTCACCTTCCCAAACCTCAGCTTCATTTTCTACAGCATTTTCTACTCTTTCATCTGCTTAGAGAACTGTTTACAAGTAAATGAGGGTGGGATGTGTGTGCTTTGACAAAACAGTGCTACAAAACAGCATAGTCTTCCTAGTTAATTGTAGCTTACTTAGATACATGGCATCATGTCACTGGATTTACAGTTTGTGAATGAAATAAATACTGATATCTTGTGATTTTCTTAGTGACATGGCAAATATCTGGAAGTAATCTTCAGATACATTTGGAAAAAAAGTAATAAGTTCCCGAATCTGAAAGAAGAAGATGCAGTTTAAATACACTGTCTGATCATCACCGTAAAAGAACTTAATTTCCACACATGCTTTAGTCCCTCTGCCAAAGCAACAGATGGGCTTATCATCATCATCATCATCTTTTAGGTAATTCATGAAATGTTTTGTCAATGTATAGTGGTAATAATTTAGCCAACTGAAATATATGTGATATAGTTTAGTAACTATAAAATATATATAATTTTCTTATGTGTTAGATTCTGCGTATCTTAGGAAAAAATCATTGCATTATATATATTTCATATTCTTCCATGGAATGTTTCTAACTTTTTAAGATGACATAATATAACCAAAGGACAAATACTCTATGTAACATGCCCAAACCATATTTTATGGCATGGCTTTGAAGACATCATCTTAGTGGTATGTTAATTGTTCTATCAGTGTGAGAGGGGCATCGGAAAGAGCTAGGAGCGTCCACTCAGCCCATTACAGAGGCACGGTGACCAGAGAGAAGGAATCACTGGCTGGATGTGTCAGTTATAATATCACGAAGAATCCAAGAGTCTAGAGGATGGCAAGGGAGTATTTAATAAGGATGGTACATTGCCTTAGTCAACCTTGATTAACTCTGGAAGATTATTTTAAACATACTGAAATGATAAACTCTTAAGGCTGATTTATAAAAGTTTTCATAGTCATCTTGGTCTTTAGCCAGATGGAAAGTTGGATTTAAAAAAAAAAAAAAGGAACTGTAAAGAACTCAAGCAAGAAATAATCGCACTTTAAATATGCAAAGTCATGCTGCAAGGTGCATCGTGCCTCCAGCAGCGCAAACGCTGGGGCTCTGATAAAGACGAGGACAGCAGCAGGCCCTCTCTCTTCCCCAAGAGGCACTGTACATCCATCAGACTCTCAAAGCGATTGATGAGAAGTAACGTCCCTGCTAACAATCCGTTCTAAAGTTATTCCTACCTATGAAATGAACCAATTTACAACTCTGTATATCTCAGTAATGACTATGTGCTTATTTAAACATAAAATCTATAAAACACACGCACAGAGACAAGCAATTCAGCAGCATTAAAGCTATAGGAATTGCTAGAGGCAGTCGATGAAGTAATGCTGAATCTGATCCCATTTTTATTCAGGTAAATATTGTACCCATTTGTCTGTGAACTACTTTTTTTCCATGCTCTCTTTCAATTATTTCTCAGTGAAAGAGAACAAATCCCTTTGCTTTAGACCTTTGCTTTAATGGCAGCGTTAATTTGAATTCTCAGACCATTGGTGGCCTTGTGTTAGCGTTTATTAGGCAGTAATACATACACAGTCACTTCATCAACTGAAGTTAATATTCTCTGTGTATTTAATTAGATTTGAGAAGAAGAGGAAAATCAGGTAACAGTGTTAGATTTACTCCAAAAATAAATCCAAACATGGCCTAGATTAAATGTGGATAGGGAATAAATTGATGATTGCGTGCACTGTGGAGATGTGGAATCATTTAAAAAGGTTTGGTCGCGAAAACTGCATTTCCAGACTCACAATTTCATACGACACCATGTAAAGCCCCAATTCTGGAGGGGTTCTTTTAATTGTAGATTATTACAGTTTTACTTACTATAGACATTTAGGTAAACAGCCCACTGAGACAACCAGAGGACGTTCTCATGGATTTCATGAATACACATGAAAAAAATTGCCAAACAGGGAAGCTATGATACAGAATCTGCGACATCACAATGGATCATACTTTAGTAATACATCACTTAAACCGCTGGTTTGAAAAGATAACTTCTTATGTGGATGTACCCCCTTTGTTACCTGAAATGTTACAAACATGGTTTTCAAGCAACAGCGGCCCAGGCCAAGTTCTAGAGGTTGCTCAGAGGTCCCCAGCCACTTAAGACAGTGCTCGTGTTGAAGGGTAAAATTAATCAATTAAATGCTATTAGATCACATATAAAATACCACCAACGTCTCATTAAGTGCCGTCAAAGCAAAAAATAAAACTTCCTTTCCTCGGTTTTCCCTCTGAGGTATCAGTTTGCTAATGCAGATGTTACAGACTCAGCTCCAGAGAGAGGAGTTTTATTATCTCCCCATCACCGGTTTTCCATAGGATGGGCCTCCTGTGTAGGTGTATTTCCATTTAAAATTTTCTTTCCTGTATATGAAACCTCATGGCTGAATTTGGTCACCCGAGCTGGGTTTTGTTTTCATTGACAGTTAATTGTCATAAAAATAATATCTTACGTGGTATTTCCTTTTGTACCTTATAATCCTATTTTCTGGGAGAAGAGGTCAAAATTATTTCAAGGAACTCATTAATAGAACAACAGGTATATGGGAGCCTCTGTCTTATTTCTTTTTAAGCTCAAACAGTCCATTTATTAGCCGAATACTGACAGTTTATACTATTTCAAACTGTTTCCCAAAGTACTGCTGCTAATACTACTGGTACAACTACTACTTCTGTGATTTCCACAAATAATAAAAAGATTCTTTAACTGAGAGCTTAACAGTAATAAGCACTATTCAGAATATTTATACAGACTAGAATCCTCACAACAATTCTATGACGTCAGTACTATTATCACCTCCGTTTTACAGACGACAAAATGAAAACAAGCGTTAAGCCACTTGTACACAGCTAGCAACTGGCCAAGCATTTGAACCAAGGCATTCTCCCTCCGCACTGACATGTTTCATCTCTAAGCTACCTCTGCATATATAACACAAGAATAAATTGTTCAGGTAAACAGAAATAGAACAATTTCTTCAAATAGTGAAATATAATTTATGATTGAAAAAATATAATACTTTTCAAATATTAAATATCAAAAAACAACATAATATTTAAAAGTAGGTTATATGTGACAACTGACATCTTTTTACATAAAAAATGTAAAAAGCAGCTGGGGCGCAAAGACATGAAATTATTTTCTTAGTTTCTAGTAATTAGTAGAAAGAACGAAGAGAGAATGCTTACTCTCAGAGGCTGATTTCCCCTCACTGAATTATATCACTATTACTAAGATGTTCCAGAAAAGTTAATTCATCTCCAGCAAGTTTTGATCGTATGTGAGGAGCAGCCTCTAGATGACTCTCAGGGACCCCTGCCTCCTGGCACTCATGCCTTTATGGAATCTCCTCCCTTAAGAGTATGGGCTAGATTCACACACTCACTTCTAATGAGTGAAATGAGGGATGCACTTCTGAGATTAGGTTACGAAAAGACCATGGCTTCCATACTGGTGCTCTTTCTCTCTCTTTCGATCCCTTTATCAATCAGTCCTCACTCTGGAGGAAGCCAGCTACTATATTGTGATGAGCCACATGGAGAGACCCACACAGCAAGAAATGCTCTCTACCCACGAGTGAGTACCTGGAGACAGTCAACAGGCACACGAAAGCGCTTGGAAGAGGATCCCCTACTCAAGCCTGAAAATGACCGCAGCCCCAAGCAACACTTTGATTGCAGCCTCAAGAGGAGTCAGCCTGAATCACAGTTAGGCATTCAGATTCCTGGCCCACAGAAACTAAGTTCTGCAGGATTTTTGGTTTTTGGTTTTTTTTTAAGCAGTAACGCAGAACTACCATACCATGCATATATTTTAAATATATATAGAGAGAGGCAGGCACAAATACTTAAACCCACGCAAATATACTTAAAAACACATACCTTCAAAGACAAAATTCTATTATACTTGAGTTAATGAAATTGTCTTTATTCCAAGTTATGTCAACTCATGACAAATCAGACCAAAAAAATAAATTTTGTTTAAAAATGAGGTCTAATTAAGAGTTAGTAGACAAAAGTTATTCTTCAAGGAGATGGAGAAGTAGTTAAAGAGGTTCCAGTTTTTCAACACAGAGATGGCCACGTTTCTTCCCAAATGTAAGAATTCATTCTTCCACTTCCACATTCAGAAATTAGCCAAACCCATGTTCCTGTCTTTATGAAAATACAGCCACAGTTTAAGAAGTATCTTTTGTACTATTAAAAATATGCTGTAATCTTTTCATATAATAAATGGGATGTAACTATATTGCATTGGCAAATGTATTTTGAAAGTGATTCGTTGCCCACCTCAAAAAAATTAATCTCCAATAATTTGCACTGTTAATATCTCCTTGTTACTTTTATAAATTCAGCATCTTTTTTTAGAGTTCAAAAACAAAATTGTAAAGTGGATTTCTGTAAAGTGAATGAATTCTGAAATTCATAAGCATATGTTCAATCCTTAACCATTTCTTATGACACTTGTAGAGTTATCAACAGACTATGGGTTTCATCCCTAAGTACTGTCTTCAAAAAATAAATGCAAAGTAATAAAAAAACTTTTAAAAAAGAGAAGTCCAAATCACAGTGGAAGTTTTTACCAACATCTAGTCCAATCAAATTTCAGAGGAAATGCTAAGTATTTATCCACAGAATTTAAATGTGACATTTCAGGAGCCTTTATGGTAACGTTCAATAGCTGTTCTATAGGGTGAAGCTGTGAGAAAATCCAGTTGTGATCGAACAGCGCCCACTGGGCACATTCAAAGAGAGGGAAAGGATGATGGGGAAGAAAGAGTCTGTGCATTGCTTTTAAAGTTTCAAAGCTGAAAGAAAACTGCAGTGTACACTTTACATAGCACATATTTTCCCCAAATTCATCAATCTCATTTTCATCTGTTCTTAAAAACACATCTCATTTTCTTCCTAGAGGCCATAACTCCTACTGAGAGAAGCACTACATAGGGAAATGCTAAGAATAAGGAGAAGCAATTCAGCTTTCACAGTTATAACCGCAGAAGCACTTGACTAACTAAAGGCAGGTTTTACGTAGATGCATTTTCTTCCATTTTACTTTCTTATTCACCAATATACTCATTACCTGACATTAATTTTTTAAGTTCCTTTAATGCCTTCATATTTATGTCATGATTCTTTCAAGTATTTGAAGTAAGCAAAACAGGAAAAAATGAGAACTTCCCGTGTCAATCTTCATTTGCGCTGAATGAGTACCGTTCTTCAGGTTAGTGCTATTGTTATCAGTGGTACATTAATATGTCCTGATTTGTGCTCGGGATTGTAATAACGAAAAATTTAAAAATTATAGAAAATAGTAAATGGAAGTTAAAAAAAAATCACCGCCAATGGATATCTCGAATGCCAACTCGGGAAAAGACCATGGTAGTATTAGTATTGCCTTAAAAGGTAGATCAACAGCACTGACAAAGGAGGAAACTGCAGAATGGTTACGGTGGAGAGAAACATGGCCGGTCAGTCCCTCTTTCTGGTATGAAAAATTAGTTCAGCATTTCCTCCCTATTATTCTTGAACAAAGATATTAGATACAAAATATATTAATACATATATATATATTACATAGAAAAATATATATATTTTTAGAAATCAGGCTTACTTTTGTTTTCCCCTTTAAATGACACTACTGGTATCTGTGTAGTTCAACAGACGTGATAGAACAATGCCGGTACATCTACATTTTGTAGTGACCCTACTCTAGTCTAGGGTCTGGCATTTGCAAGAGGGCAGGCAGGGATCCGACTGCAGTTTGTGGTACAGCAAACTGGCCCTGCGTGAGCCATTTCAACACCACAGACACTAAGAACGGTTCTCACTGCACATGTATTTGGTTCTTTAAGTTTACCTTATAGACCGATAATTAGTAAATATTTAAAATGGAAATGACTACTATTTCTTATGATCACCTTTCAGGTCACCTTATATAGATAGAAGGAAGAGGTAAGAGCAATATAGCAACCAGAGTGATTAAAGGGTATTAAACCTCAGATTAGTAGGCATTCAAATGCAGAAAGAATAATTTTTTAATGCTTCTTAAATTTGCATATAACATTATCAATATGAAGACCAAAAAACACATAAAATAAGGTAAATACATTTACATATATATATATATATAAACTATGAGAAAATGCATAAATTTTAATATGGGACATGTAAATATGTATGCAAGAGTATTTAGACCTGGAATGAGTAAAAAACTAAAATTTTCTTGAACTGTTTAAAAAACAGTCCTGCTAGCATCTTTCAAACCTACACATTTAAAAAGAGAAACCGATTCAGAAATCAGCTGTTTTGATGACCAATCAGATTTTTAACAATGACTACTTTGGAAGGTAACAACAAAGGGATTTACTTAGCTTGCAGTTCAATATTTAATTCTAAAATCTTGTCAGCGGAGAAGTGGTGTCTTGCCTTAAGAAGAGTAAGAGGGATGATTTCATTATTGGATGTTTTGACTGTGCTACCATGATGTTGTTATTCTTTAAATATGTACTTCTTAGGACAGGAGAAGCTATATTTTAAGCTTCCCCTAAATTTTTCTTTATTTTTAGTAAGAAGTAGTACTTACAAGTAAAAAGTTAGACAACATTCGCCCATCAAAGGATTTTTTGAAATTAAAACTCACTGATCCATTACTTCTTCAGGGCCTTACATTATATCTCTGCAAGATATCGGAGAATCTTTTAGAAGTGTCGCGCATACTTATTCTTCTAACAGGCTGCTTGATGACTTGCAGTCGCATCACAGAATGCCACGATTCTAAGTTGGTAATAAGAGCAGATGGTCCTAATTACGTAAGTAACTTGCAGTAAGCATGCAAGGGAATTCAGAATATTGTGTGTGCGTGCATGCATGAGTGTGTATGCAAAAAATAGTATGGAAAACCAGAGAGAGAGAGAGAGAGAGATGCAATGGAAAACCAGAGAGAGAGAGAGAGATGCAATAGAAAACCAGAGAGAGAGAGAGATGCAATGGAAAACCAGAGAGAGAGAGAGAGATGCAATAGAAAACCAGGGAGAGAGAGAGAGATGCAATGGAAAACCAGAGAGAGAGAGAGAGATGCAATAGAAAACCAGAGAGAGAGAGAGAGATGCAATGGAAAACCAGAGAGAGAGAGAGAGATGCAATGGAAAACCAGAGAGAGAGAGAGATGCAACAGATACACACACAGTGTACATCTACTCTATAGTACTTCCTGTACAACAAATCCTTCAGGCTTGACATATACTGAAGAGAGCAGTATGCTCTGTAATGTAGGAACAGACTGCAAAGATAATTTCATAACCTTTGTGCTTCCCTGTTTGGACGGTGTTCTGATGTCTTCGAGCGTCACATCAAAAGAAGGGAGAAGTGTTATTCACATTCATTCCACAGCAAACTATTTGCCATTTTAGGAATTGCCAAAGTGTCACACATTTAATATACATTTCCATTTCCCAATTTTGTAGAACTGACAACACCATAACCTTTTGAAATTAACTTTGACCCAAAGATTCTTTCCTTGCAAAAGCTACTGTCAATACCGACTGCAATGAATATATTAAATTGTATTCAATCCCTGGATTTGAAACTAAAATCACACAGAAATGTACGCTACATACTCATTCTAGCAGCACAAAAAGATTTCAAAGACTGACATACTTCAATTAAAGCAAATGAGTAGACATAAAATTGTAGAATGCCACATCCCTCCATAATTATGCACTTAACAGTCTGAGTTCAGTTTTGCCTACTTAAACTCTGTTCCTGTGAGTAGTATCCCATAATGCCCAGTACAATGAGATTATTCAAATTTGTAACAGGTGAATCAAGCACTGGAGAAGCTGAATAAAATAATATTCAAATTATAATTTATGCATATTTAAAAGAGCTTAAGGTGTATTAAGGTGTAAGGTATAAACTACAATAAACGTTAATAAATTATTAATGGTGCATTCTGACAATAATTAAAGATGGGCTTGATTCAAATAGAATTCCTGCAGGGGAAAACATGCACATTTTATTTTATGATTTAAATTCTGCAGAGAGCACAGTTTGATATGCAACACTTCAGAGAATTACAAGCTCTAGAAACAATCAAGTTTCATTTAAATGATAAAAATTAATACAGATGTTATTTTAAATTAAATTTGAAGCACTTTTATAGGCAGAAAAAATGATTATGGAAATTACGAACCTTAAAATACTTGTAATCCACCAAAGATGATGTTTTAAATTGCAATCAACCTGTCATAGTAATTTTCCTCTTTAAAAATATATGTTAAGAGAGTAATTTTGGTTCAGAAAGTCAGTTTTCAGCTCTTTGTCATCTTTATTCCCAAATTAAAACTTGTAAGATTGATGATTTACGGGTCAAAATGTGAAGGTTCACAAAAATACTAAAAGTCTTTTGTGAAGCATTAAAGCAACACAGCTGAATAAAAGTTAAGGAAAAGATGGTTACACCTCAGAAAGCAAATAGGTGGCAAAAAGCAGGAAGACTGAAAACACACTCATACCAATGGTAAACTGACATTTTCCACCCGTAGAGAACATCTTACTGTTATTTCCACCCGTACAGAACATCTTACTGTTATCATAGACTTGATGTGGAAAAGTATTTATTTACCAAATGGAATATGTACAAATTTTGTTTTCTTAAGACACCTAACACAGAGCAGTGAACAGGTGAATATACCTTAAAATACCCTTTGAGTTGGCTCTGGCTTTATTAAAACTGAAGGAAAAACAAAGCCATACCCATCGGAAAGTGCACTGTGGCCACGAGGGAAAACCTGTGGACCTTTACTGGGATGAGAGTTCAAGAGGTCACGTCATGAAATCCTGTGGCCTCCATTCTCCAACACCAGACAATAAAAAACCTCATGTTCCTTTCAAACTCCCAGCAGCTGAACCTGAATGAGGAGCCCGAAATTTAGCATGGGGAAAACTAAACACTGTTGTTCAGCCAGATTTTCACTGAGTGGTTTTGGAAACGGTGGATAAATTGTGCATACGCCAAAGGTACTTCCAGACATTAGGCAGCCTTCACAGTAAAGGATGCTTTAACCTCTACTCCAGACCTCACTGTTCTATACTTTAAATTTATTTTAAGTTATCTTTAAGTACTAAGACGTACCATATGCGGGATGTTTAATATCTAGGCCCAGAATGTCACGGCTCCAGGAGCAAATGCTCTGAAATGCAATGCCAGTTTGAGATGATGTTTTAGCACGCAAGCCATTATGCCTCATTTAACTTTCCTTAAATCCCTGAAATAGATGAGCGATAACACAGTGATTGTCTTGAATAATTTATTATGTATGGTATCACATAATAAATTTGAAGGCTCAACCCAAAATTCCTGGTTGTGTGATTATTGGCCATTTTGGGATGTTTGTTAGATAATAAAATGCATTTCATTAAATAGATTTCCTCTGAAGTAACTGCATACATCTATATTTACGTAAGTCCATTGAAATGTACTTTTTCAAAAGGTTTTTAAGGATCTATTCTTCCTGTAGCGTTCTGAATTTTCTGTCTCTGTAGAATGGTAAAAGGTAATCTGGAGATGCAGAAGGAGAATGCATTATTCCTGTCCTGCCCCTTGTTCAACAGAACCATTTTTTTCTTTTTTTTTCTTTTCTTTTTTTTTTTTAAGATTCTGTATATATGTGTTGGCATACGGTATTTGTTTTTCTCTTTCTGACTTACTTCACTCTGTACGACAGACATAGCACAGGGAGATCAGCTCGGTGCTTTGTGACCACCTAGAGGGGTGGAATAGGGAGGGTGCGAGGGAGACGCAAGAGGGAGGGGATATACGTATAAGCATAGCTGATTCACTTTGTTATACAGCAGAAACTAGCACACCATTGTAAAGCAATTATACTCCAATAAAGATGTTTAAAAAAAAAAAGAGAGAGAATACATGACGTAAGTATTACTTTATTCTCATATCATGCTTAATGTTTGCAAGGTAGGGTCGTAGGTATACAGTAATAGTATCCATGTAGAAATAGTAGGTAAACAGGCTTTGTGTCATTGTCAGTGACTCAGTTTATAGTAACAGAATATTAAGGGAGAAACTCGAATATAAAGTCACTGCTCAGCCATAAGAAAAGACTAAATCTTCCCATTTGCAATAACACGGATGGACCTGGAGGGCGTCATACTTGGTGAGGTAAGTCAGACAGAGAAAGACAAGTACTGTATGTTTCCACTTATATGTGAAAAATTTAAAAAATAAAACAAATGAACAAATACAACAAAACAGAAACAGACTCACAGATACAAAGAACAAACTAGTGGTTATTTGAGGGAAGGGGCTGGGGAGAGGACCAAAACAGGTACGGGAATTAAGAGATACAAACTACTAGGTATAAAATAAGTCACAGGGCTGTAATGCACATCATAGGGAATGTAGCCAATAGTATTTTAGAAAAACTTTATAAGGAGTATAAGCTATAAGAATATCAAGTCACTATGTTGTACACCTGAATTAATATAACACTGCAAGTCAACTATATGTCACGTAAAAACACAGTCACTTCTCTAGCTTTATAGAACTTTGATTTCACAAAGCTGTAACTCTGGGAGGGGTCTATGAATATAAAAGGGTATGTTCGAGCCGGTATATTAGGAATATGAGTTAATGCTTTGTTTACGTTTGGGTCCAGCCTAAATATTTTAACTGGCCAATATACTCTTTAATCTGCCCTTAAACTTTAAAAACCTATTTAGACTCTTTAGACTTTGCTTTATACCGGTATCTGTTTTAATAAGGCTATATAGGGTTAAAAATGTTTCAGTAATAGAATCTTTCAGTACAGAATCTGATGAAACTCACAGAAGCCAAATCTGCCATAATAATAACTCATACTAACATTCTATTTTCAGCTACTTTTGCTTAATTACAGAATGTACGTACTACCTTTGTTTAAAGACGAAAAATATTCTATTATTGAGGGTTTAACTATATTGGGCTTAATAGCGATAACTTTATATGTATCTAAAAGTTACCTTGATTAGGAAAGACTATCGATTCTTACAACAGATAAATACTATGTTTAATTGTTAAGAAGAGAGTTCTCATTATTCACATATGTTGCAATGGTTTGTGAAATAGACATGTAAGCATATCATTTTGATGAGTCTTTTGTCTTTAAACTATGTCATTCTTAAATAGCTGAATAACCATAAGAAATACAAATGAAATGCAACACAACTTGCTGACAGACCTCTTTCACTTAAGAGAGCTTGCTTAGCACCTGGGATAAGATAAAAATTGTAAGTCTGCTACAATAGGCAAAGCCATAATAAAAAATGAGAAATTTTGGAATCAAACCAAGTTTCATCTCCCCAGGTAGAGAGATGTGGTCTGTGATCATTTGGATAACATATAGTATCAGCGATCAATTAAAGCTGTATGATAACTGAAAATGTTGGAACGTGGTCATTTTTTTTAATCTAACATTTTATTCTGTCATAACTTTTTGTAATTTTTCAATAAAACCTCTATTTTAGATGTGCTCTAGATACTAAAAACTATTACGGCAAAGATCATGCGTCATGATAAAAGTAGGTAATTTACTTTTTCAGGACATCGAAATAGCACTGAATAACTTACTTCTTCACCATCTTTCTATGGCAAAGGATGCATCCTAGTTTTTGACTCACCCTTTTAACCCATCTCCCTTCTGTTTTTTTGTTTGTTTTTTTTTTGCCATGCCACATGGCTTGTGGGACCTTATTCCCCAACCAGGGACTGAACCTGGGCCAGGGCGGTGAAAGCACTGGACCACCAGGGAATTCCCAAACCGTCTCTCTTCCAGTCCTACTGTCTGAAAGGAAGAGGGCAATTCTGCGTGTGTTGGGCTCTGCACTGCAAAACCAGCTCTTGGCACACGGCCTGGTCCACTAACATCTTTCAATAAACATTTATTGAATGGATAAATGAATGGAAACCAGACTCTAGTATATAAAACACAAGCCAATATTTGTTTTAAAATATCATTAACCTCCATAAGTCCAAGAATAGGAACTATCACTTATACGTGGCTTTTTTCACAATCATCATCAAGATTGAAATAATTTTGAACTTCCTTAGAAAAGACAAATTGACATGATGAAAAGAAAGAGTACTTTGGACTGTGAGTAGAATCCTGGATTTTCATTTAAAAAAACTATGAATATACATCTGCCTCTAAAACTCTACAGAGATACTTGATATGAATTACTCAGAATGCTTTTCGAGAAATAAAGGTATTAATTAATGTGTTGCTTTATTTGTTCAGCAAGAGTTTAAGGCGGCCTCCTCTATCCTGACCCCTGGTTTTACGTATCTTCTGAACAAAAAGTCGGGTAAAGGGTGAGAAGCCAACTCCGTTACAATCTGCTATACTCAAGTTCCTACAATCATAAGGAAACTATCAGTCATGGACACTTCTGTTGCTGTCTTCTTAGCCTGAGGGAAGCCAGGTTAGAGCCCTATACATGGCATCACAAGTCCTGGTTTCCTGGACTTGGTGTGTTATCTGCAGATCCGACACACAGAGGACAAATTCATGTTTGCAGAAGCTAAGCTCACCGAGAAGTCAGTCAAATCAAAATCCGGGTCACACTGCTTGCTTAGTTTTATAAAGTCAGTCTTATTTTGATAATTGGCTGGGGATTCCCTGGTGGCGCAGTGGTTAAGAATCGCCTGCCAATGCAGGGGACACGGGCTCGAGCCCTGGTCTGGGAAGATGCCACATGCCACAGAGCAACTAAGCCCGTGTGCCACAACTACTGAGCCTGCGCTCTAGAGCCCGCGAGCCACAACTACTGAGCCCACGTGCCACAACTACTGAAGCCTGCGCGCCTAGAGCCCATGCTCCGCAACAAGAGAAGCCACCACAATGAGAAGCCCGCACACCGCAATGAAGAGTAGCCCCCCGCTTGCTGCAACTAAAGAAAGCCCATGCGCAGCAACGAAAACCCAAGGCAGCCAAAAAAAAAAAAAAAAAAAAAAAAAATGGCTGGAGCTCCATTAAAACACCATTACAAAGAAGAAAAGTTTTAGAAACTTTTGAAGTTGAAGGGTGATGATGTTTCCCTAGAATGAGACATTTTGGATGGTAATTAATACAAAGTAGTAAACAGTCTTAGAACTTCCAGCCGGTGTGATGTTGGATGAGAGACCTGTTCTCTTTGGTTAGATTAAGTCTAAGGTCTTGTAGAGATGGATGATTCTATAATTTTAATACTTCAGATTCCATTTAAATGCATGTACCAGGAAAAACCAGTGAATTGGGGTAATTGGGAACATAAAACAAACCTCGACAAGTCTGACTTTAAGAGGTAAGCAGATATGCTCTGTATTTATTCTCCCATGGATTTGCCATAGAAAGTGAACCTGAATATCCTTAAAAGAAACAATTATGAACTAATGAAGTTCCACAGCTCTGTAGTCCATCCCGCTTCACCAAATCGCTAGAAGTCATGCCTGATTGCTGTTAATCACAAACGAGGCTTCACTGAGTTCTGTGGTTTGCTCACATGCTGCTCAGGCCCATCATACACCTGAGGTGGAATTCTTCTCCAGTGCCAAAGCACTGTGCTTCATATTAATAATAAAATTACCCCGCCTAATATTAATAAAGCAGACACTGAGGAACTGGAGAAACCGCTCCCTGGAACACTGAGACCCCAAGTCATTTAGATGTACAGCTTCTCAACTGTACCTATTTGTTATTTCAAAACACCTCAGTCTCTGCAGCAGCCCTTGAAAACACATTTATAATGAAATCCTGAGAAGGTAATTCATCAAATTGTGATGTGAATTGGAACAGGTCTTACAGTAGTTTTGTTGTGAAAAAAAAGAAGTCCAAAAAGCCAAAATGAGTAGCACTTTACAGAACACACAGAAGTGGGTAATATCAAATCAACTTTCCTGCTACAGGAATCTCCAAGGTCTTTACAACAATGACGAGTATCGGCGGACATCAGCTGAGGCCAGGGACAGTCACAACAGCACAGCTGCGAGAGCAGCCTCCTCCTGGTTTGGGCACCAAGGCATAAATAAAGTGCAGGGATTTCTGAAAGGGCTTCGTTTCTTTCTTATGTTTCATTATTTATTTAACAAATGTTCAAATGTAGACAACACGTCCCTTGGCCACAATTTTCCATAGATTAGCTTTTAATTTTCAGCCAGTGGTCTTACCTACTGCGGGTCTTCATATTGAAAGTAAACAGTGATTCTGATTGGAATGAAATGTTATGGCAATATTTCATACTGGGATCACTTTCTGCAGATGTTTTCATTTTATTTTCTGTTTATTCAACCTTGCAGGGAAGCCAATATTAGTAACATACATGATATAATTCAAAACTTTATTTTTTGAGTGCAGAAACCATTTGAGAGGGTATCAAATTACACTGAAGGTTATGTTTATATAGCAAAATTGCAGAGTTAATTTATGCAGAATGAAGGGAAATCATTAGCCTATATGCTTTATGAGTTACTTGTATAACAACTGTCAATTTTTTAATGAAAATAACAGTGTGGCTATATACGTGTGTGTATGAGTGTATGTGTATATATAAATACATATATGTATACATAAATTGCAAGGGAATTTAGTGTTAATCACTATATCTGGATTTATTTTAAAATCTAAGAGAACTAAAATTCTACCGTTTATGGAATAAACTCATTTAGTATGATGCATGTTACTGGCAGATTTATTAACATGTATAGCTGTCTCATATATATTAATACTATAAAAGACCTTCAAATTGCAAAATACAACTTCTATAAAAAATAATGTGCCCTATCTAAAAAAGTACTAAATCCAAAATACAACATCCCACACCGATGTGCTAAATATAGAAGAAAAAATCAGTATTTTAGTATTTTAGTAATAAGCACATAGACTGATTTAATTTACATATTTTGTTCTATTATGTAAATTTTTGTATGACTTTATGGAAGTGAAATCTAAATAGTTTCATGCCGCTAAGAATCTTAAAAATTACCTTTTATCATTTTTGTAAAACATTTATCTAAACCAACAAGCTCTACAATACAGAAAAATTATGCGGAAGTGTGTGTGTGAGAGACAATGAGTATGCACGAACACACTTAGAAATACCCGAAGGAAAAGTTTTGTTTAAAAGCGACACGGACTACAAGCCTTCTACGTATCAGTGCTTCCGCGTGAAAAAATTCAGCATGAATCTTTGCTCACGCTGTTAGGGGTTATACTTCAATATAGGTGCACAGGTGATATAATTTTGTGATAATCTGCATAAAAAGATGTTTACTTTTACCCAGAAAATACAGAATATTTCTTCTCTGTTTATTGCCCACAAAAGTTAACCAACACACTGTACATATATTAGGAAAACATAGGTAAAACCTGTTCCTAATCTATTTGAAAAGATGAGAATGTTCAGACACTGCTTTCAAACTTAACATTTGAAGCAAACCAAAAACAAAATATATTTTTTCTGTGATTAACTAGGAGTATTATTATTCACCTAAATCCTTCTTCTCTCAAGACACATAACCAGGAAGGTAACACACAATTCATATTGACTTTTTAAGGACTGCTCATTATTAAACCTATTAGAAAAATGTACTTTCAAGAATATGTTAAAAATAAAATAAAGCAAGGCCATTTTAGAATTCTCTACTAGGAATACAAGTAGTGAGCATTTTTAAAGTGTCTCTTTAATAGAATGATTTTCTTTCTCTCCTTTTCCTTCTCCCTCTCTTTCTTTCTTAATAGAAAACATTCAGGTGAATTTTACTCTAGAGTTCCAATACCTTTCTCCTTCTTAATAAAGAGCTAAAACAGCCTTTTTAACAAAGAGATAAAACGTCATTTGAAACACAGGGAAATGAAAAACACACCTTCTAAATCCTTCTTCTAAGAGTACTGTTTCTCTATGAGTTTAAATTATCTTTGTCATATTTCAAACTTCATTTAGCCCACTCTGTACTTAACAACAGTCATCACTGTTTTCAAAGCACTGTTACAGCACTGTGATTAAATTTAAGAATTTTAAGGGTTATTTTCACACTTTTTCAACAGAAGCACTCGAAGACATACAGGAAGCGGAACAATTCATCAACAGTCTGCGCCCATCATGATGCAGCGATTATTCCAACTCCCGCTATGTTTTCCCTAGTCGATATCACCCCGATGCTGTGGTTCAGTTATATACAGAAAAAAATGCACGTCATGTCTGTCTCCATTAGCAGACCCTGCACAAAAAGGGTTACCGTTTATCTTTGTGAAGATTTCTCTTAGGAGCCTTTAAAAAAGTGTGAGCATAGGCAGAAATGCATATAGCTATGATGTCTGAGTTCATATTTGTAGCAAGATTCTCTTTAATGTACCTATTAGTGGGAGCTAAACAGTTTGAATGTTGAAAGGAAGGGGCATGTAATTGATGTATAGTTCAACAGTGGATGGAATGCAGAGCTCATTAGAGAGAATGCATTTTATATAGCATCTTGAATTTCAGATAGTTCTGAAACCCTGGTGCTTAGTAACCATGCTAGCTCGAAATAAAGAATTAAATGGGCGACATCTTCGCTCTCCTTCACATAACTCACTCACTAAACTGTGGGCAAAATGAAACTCTGAATTCAGCCTCAATCCAATACGATGATTTTATTCAAGGAAGAAATCTGACTGATTTACAATAGTTACAGATTGTAGAAGTTTTTAATAAGGGCATATTATCTCCCAAGAGGTGCAATGTTGTTGCAGATTCTACGGTGCCAACCACATTCCGACTCAAACATAAAGGGAAAAAAGGACTTGTTCAAAGCTAGCCCTAGGGGGAGCAAATTGGGTTCTTGCCTAGGGCACACACGCTTTTGGAGAAGGGATGGAATTTGAACACTTGCTACAGGTATTGCTGTCCGTTTCATATAATAACCTGCGGCTGTCTGTGCCAAGCTTCCAGGAGGCTGCAAGACTCCATGCTTAGAACTGCATCAAGACAACCTGACACAAGCTGGATATAGGATGCCTCAGGGCAGCCTTGAAGCGGAGTGACGGTTATTGTGGCTAAATGAATGAAACTAGACAGAAAAACTGTTGGCGGCGGCTTAGAGAGAACAGGTGATTCTTGGTAGTTTCAAGCATAAAATTTTTAGGGTAAGTGGGCACACCTGCATAAGTTTAGATGACTATCAAACCTAAGCTGACTCGTCTCCCCCAGTTGCTGTATTTATTGCCACCTACGTTATGGCAATGCTAATCTATAAATGAGTCTGCTGTTTCACTATTCATGGGTCCTAGGGCGATGCTGCCACGCGATCCAGTCCAGAGTCGATCCAATGCAGAACGTTTACTAAAATTATAAACCGCTGCCTGACCTTGGTCTTTAAAGACAGAGGAAGCAAAGGAAATAGACGCCATTTTTTAAAAACTGGATTGGGAATTACTACGTGAATTAATTTCACTTTTAGCATTCCAAAATAAACATATAAGAAATACGACAGATAAAAACATACTATACTAAAAGGCGCTGTGAGATATATCACCATAGGGAAATCACTAATAATCAAAGAAAATGCATAGAAAACTTTCTGATTCAATGATTTACATCTTTCTGATTCAGTGATTTACATGTGAATTTTAGTTCTATAGTGCCAATTTAATAGGTTCAAGGTAACACACACGCACACACACACACGCACGCGCACACAAGCACGCACGCGCACACACGCACGCACACAGGATATGGCACCTGATTCCCTATCCCATAGCTCGGAGACCAGGCTCTTGTAAACTTGGAGGGGGAAACTGTCTGTGGGCTTATGCACAGCTGAGGGTCTTGTAAAGCTGTCTTGAAAGGAATTTTGAAACTACACACTCGCATATCCCAGAGACGCACAGAATTCTCTCTCTAACATAGGTGGAGAAATGCATTATGGGAGCCGACAGCTGTGCAGCATGGCAGCTTGAGGAGAGCTCTTCTCCCTGGAGCTAAGGCACAGATTTGTGTGCTTCTGGAAGAAAATGCGAGAGGGGGATGAAAGACACACTACTGTACCCGATCTGGAAGGACTGAGCTCTTTCAGGGCTCAAGGGATAAACATACTATATTGTTCTGTGTTGTTTTTTCAGCTTTTTTTACAGCTGCATCATCGGTAGATCAGGAATACGGAGTCGACGGTTTTTTGGTTCCCTCTACCACCTCTACCGCATAATGCCCCTTTCTAATTATTATGGTCAAATGGAGGTAAAGATATTGCAGTTACAAAGTAAACCAGATAAAACAATCACTTTTGAAGTATATATTTCTTTGACTTGGGAAGGTAAGTTGGTAAGGTGTGGAAAATATAAATAATTAGCATCATCGTTTATTGAAATAGAAATTCATATCTCTGACATCACTCATGACGATTTCAGGAAAAAAATTACTCTTCACTCTTTCAATCCAGCAGAATAATCTGAACTTTTACAAATACCTTGAGTGCCAAACTATGATTTTTGGTGAAAATTACTTTTGTTTCTGAAAAATTATAGACCCCAGAAATCACAGAGAAAAATAGTAAGGACTAATATTAGCCACAGACCAGGCTCAACATTAGTTGTTTTCCACAATTACCTCCTTCAGTGCTCATAACAGGTCTTGGAGGTAATTTTATTATCTGCATTTTACAGATGAAGAAACTGGGTCTCAAAGAGGTGAAGTGACAAGTGACCTTGAAGGCATCTGTATGATGTCACTTTCTGCAATGCTTCAAATGGCCAAGCACTGTCACCAAATTCTGCATCAGGTTCAAATAAAACAGCAGCAACAACTAGAAGATGCACTGAGATTCCAATATTCTCAACCATGGGCGGGAGGGGGAAGACAGATATCTCTTCGGTGAAGATGTTAGCAGAAATTAGGTAGGGAATGCAATGAATCCAGTGTTTTGAGCAAAACTGGGTTCACCTTGCAAGTGCCATTCAAAGAAAAGAGAGGGCTTCCCTGGTGGCGCAGTGGTTGGGAGTCCGCCTGCCAATGCGGGGGACGCGGGTTCGTGCCCCGGTCCGGGAAGATCCCACACGCCGCGGAGCGGCTGCGCCCGTGAGCCATGGCCGCTGAGCCTGCGCGTCCGGAGCCTGTGCTCCGCAGCGGGAGAGGCCACGGCAGTGAGAGGCCCACCTACCGCAAAAAAAAAAAAAAGAAAAAAAAGAAGAGTATTTCTTAGTTTAAAAAAATCATACTTAATAGAATGTTTAAAAACGATATCCAATAAAATTAACAAGTACTCTGTAATAGAAGACAGGTAGAAACATGTTTGCAAACACAACAAGGCTTAGGCTGTAGGTGTTAACCGATTACAGTGTTGGACACGGCAGATACCAACAATAATTTGTAAACTAGCAAAACATCCCAGGGAGAAATCCTAGATGCAATCAACCTCTGATGATGAGCAAGAGAGGAAGAGAACAGGACGGAGGAGACAGAGAAGGTGTAATGCATGTGTGCACACACACACGTGCCCACGTGACCAGGGTGCTTTCAGTGAAAAGGAAAAACGAAAGAAGCCCTTAATAAAGGCAGAGAAGCTCTACCAGAATTACTGGATAATAATTTTAAAAGATCTGTAGGAAGGCAGCTGCATAAGGTAAACTGATGGAATCAAATATTCTTTGGTGGCTGTGTGCAATTACTCGTGAGACATTAGACATCGTGTAAACGAGGATACATCCTTCCTTTGATCAGAACAACGAGGAAGCGCAGATGAAGCCTCTTCGTTGTACACATTCACCACAGTTTTCTCTCTTCTGCTTCATTTTAATAAAACAGCCGCACCACTAACAGCTGTGGAATTGACTTTAAAAATTACGAGTCTAGTGATCACTATTAAATTGGAATGATTCCAACAACTTAGGGAGGAAATATAAGTAAATATAGAAAGACAGGTTTCAGAAACTCAGTTCATGTCTCTATGTGTAAAATAAATTAACCATGATTCATCCTACTGATTCCCCAGAGCCGCCTTATTATACAGACCCGTGGACCTAAGATCTATTCATCTTACGTGATTACTACCAAGTCAGAAGTTTGGTAAAAAATAAGATGATCATATACAGGTGCATCTGGGCGTCTGTGTTTGTGATTTTATCAAAAGCGCTCATAACTTAACTCATCAGCCTCTGTTCAGTTCATAGGAGTCTTGTGTGTTCTCCAACATCCAAGAGACACCAGTCAAGTATTTTCGCTTTGGTGCTAGTCATGAAAAGGGATAATTAATAAAACGCCTTGCCCAGCACGTCAAAAACAATCACCATAAAAAAAATCCTCTGATCTCTGTTTCTTACCACTCATGTTTTATCACAAAAATGGTAATAAACAACACTGACTTTATGCAAATTCAAAATCCACTGTTTTCTACAATTATAAATATGACAAAAAGTCTGGTGCAGATATCCATATTACAACTTTTTAATTTACCTGCATTATCACTTGTCACAAAATGAAAAAAATGCATGTCGCCAATTAATTTTTGAGAGGTTTTTGTAAAAATAAAGACGCTGTAAACCATCAACTTATCTGTAGAGATTCTTCAGCTGGCACTCCATGGCTCCGCTGAATGTTTCATCGTCATACAAAGTCACATCATTTTAAGAAAAGGCCAATGGGACGTGACTGTTCAACATCTTAGAAGGCCGTGCTTTTAGAACACAAGGGACATGGGCTTTTGAACTTGGTTTCAAAAACTGGCTCCATCGTTTAGAGATCCTGAGCGAGTCATTCGACCTTGCTGAACCTCAGTCTAATCAGGTGTAAGTAAGAAAAAGACTGTTTATTTTCCTGAATATAAGATAAAATGAGATAATATGTGCATCTCATTCTTTCAGCATTCAGTGAATACTGGTTATCTAGCATGTGCCAGACACTGTTTTCAGTACTGGAGGACACAGTCTTGAACGTGGCAAACCTCAGCCTCACGGAACTTACTTTCTCATGGGTGGAAGAGGGACAGCAAATAAACATATTACAAATTAATTAAAAATACATACATACATACATATATCAGTATAATGTTAGGGACAAATGCAATGAAGGGATCAGTGATGGGATGAGTGGGTATTACCATATATGTTTAGATTCTCTACAAATATTAATATATTTTGTGTTCTTTCTTTTATCCGTCCTTCCTTTGAATCCCTCTTCTAAGGATTACAACCAAGACCGAAAACATGCACACATGCACACGTGCACACACACATACACAGCAAGTTGGATACTGGTTTGGACTATGTTAGTGAGTATCTCTGTATTTTAAAGCTATTTTTCTTAGGCTATTTTTTTTTCTCCTTCACTAAGTACACAACCATTCTATGTATTATTGCGCAAGCATACTGAGGTGGAAGGCATGCTATGGCCTTGTATCTTTCTATCTTCTTTGTAACCTTCCCCAACATTTTGGAGTATATACGTGCAGGTGTGTAGGATATGATCTGTACAGCTTAATTAAACGCTGCCCAATAAAACAGAAGTACATTGAAAACAACAGGATAATTAATTTTTACTTCTTAAACAATTTCCTGATCAACTGTCTTAGGGATCCTTATTCTTCAAAAAGGTCCACTTAATTTTTTTTTTCTAAAATACTGTATGAGTTCAAGGATTTGCTTGGTCAAATAAATATCACTGTATAAGTAATCATATATAATGACTGTCATTATCATATATAATGATTGTCATTGCTCTTTTAAAATTGCTATACTTACTTTTCTTCTTCCAGTTTTATTTTGTTATAATTGATAGACGGCACTGTATACGTTTAAGGAGTACAACAGTGATTTGACTTCCATACATTATGAAATAATGACCACGACAAGTTAGAGAGCACCCATCATCTCACAGAGATACACAATTTAAAAAACAGAAAAAATATTTTTTCCATTTGATGAGAACTCTTAGGATTACTGTTTTTACAGCTTTCGTATGTAACAGCAGCGTTAATTCTATTCATCACGTTGCACGTTACATCACTAGCACTTATTTATCTTATAACTGGAAGATTGTGCCTTTTGACCGCCTTCATCCAATTCCCCCTCCCCTCCCCCCCACCTCTGGAAACCTCAGATCTGATCTCTTTTTCTATGAATTTGTTTGTTTTTGAAGTACAGTTGACCTACAATACTATGTTAGTTTTTCTTACACAACACAGTGATTCAATATTTCTACACACTTCAAAATGATCACCATCCTACCTCCAGTTACCATCTGTCACCATACAAAGATGCTACATTAATTACTGACTAAACTCCCCACAACGTATACTCCCCATTTACTTTGCGACTGGAAGTTTGTACCTCTTAATCTCCCTCACCTGTCTCTCTCGTCCCTCGATCCCCTTCCCCTCTGGCAACCACCTGTTTGTTCTCTGTATCTGTAACTCTGTTTCTGTTTTACATTTGTTCATTTGTTTTGTTTTTTAGATTCCACATATAAGTGAAATCATACACTATTTTTCTTTCTCTGTCTGACTTATTTCACTTAGCACAATATCGTCTAGGTCCATCCATGCTGTCGCAAATAGCAAGATTTCATTCTTCAGTAATATTAAAATTGCTATACTTATAAATGTCATTCACAGTTCCTAATCACCTGAGTTTGCCAATGTTACAAGTCAACAGGGAGTTGGCATAACTGTAGCAAAAGTGCAAATAACGTATCATTCATTCATTTCAACCTTCACTGTTGTGAAAATTAAACTACATCTAAATATACATATATATGTGTATGTGAGTTTATACATATATACAATTTACAACAGAGCTGGGTATACAGTAAGTACTCAATAAATGTTAATTACTTCCAGCTTTTCCTATCTAAGCTCTTACAATACCTTCCATAACTGATTTCCTACCTCTAGTCTCACCAGGCTTTGTTCCATATTCCAACTGTCACCGGGTAACCTTTCTAAAATACAAATGCAGGCGTATCACTGCTTTTAATGTTTCCTTATCACTTTATCATGGAACACAAAGCCCTTAGATACAGAGTAAAGGGGTTCCCACTCTTCTCTGTGTATCCCCAGCATCTCCTTCTTGCCTCCCTCCGGGGCTGACAATACTCTATGACAAGTCATCTTTCCCTGTTTTTGTCACCATGATTACATTGTGAGCTACTCCTAACAGGGAACCCATCTCATTCACCCTAAGAACTTAGTGAGTGTTCAGAAGCTGTTTGGTAAATGAATGGACAGTTAATTGAACAGATAAAAGTATGTGCCAACAATAGGTTGCAAACCAGACATGAACGTTTGTTCATTGTTTTTAGTAATTTGTTTAGTTGAAGGTCTCTTTTGCACAAACCCATCTGTTGAAGAAACATATTTTGCAGAAGTGCTTCCCTGATTTGGGATGGTTTTGCCCTTAAGATGCTGTTGTTGATATCTACACCCAGGAATCATTCTAAAGAGAATTATCACCTTGCTTTCCCCATCTCCCCATATTTCCCTAATAGACACACAGCCTGTAAAAGGACACATGGCATCTCTCCAAAGTGCTGCTTTTAGAAAGAGAGAGAAAGCAGCCCTCTTGCTTAGTTTACACGTCTTCCCCTAAGAAGACAAGATTCTCACACTGGCACTCAAGAGCTCCCTCACAGAACGCCCTCCTATCTTTTCAATGTCGTCAGCAATGGCCCTGAACTCCAGCAGGTCCTTATAGTGACTCTGACCCTCAAACATAATCTTGCTGATTCTCTCCTCCAATGTTTTGCTTGTCTCTTTCTCACACAAGGAAAGCTATGGTAGATGTGAAGACGTACGGCCCACATGTCCCTTTAAGTAGGGACTGTGCGCCCAGCCTTTACCTAAATTGAGGGCAGGGCATCAACAGACAGCGTCCGGGTCCAGCAGCTTCAGGATAGATCAACCTCAGCTGCAGAAGAACACCTGGCCCAAAGTAAGCTCTCCCATTTCTGACGACCAATCGAGAAAGGGTCAGAAGGTCCGTTCTGGCCGACTCAGGATCCTCTTACGGGGAAGACTGGCTGCAGGCTTCCTGCTGGGCTGGCAGAGGCTGGGCCGCTATTTCCTAGTTCAGCTTCTCTCTGCGCAGTCCGGACTCTGCCCTGCCTTTCCCTCACATACACTCCTTCCTAATACACATCTTGAACCCCAGCTCCATCTCAGCATCTGCTCCCAGAGAACCGAACTGGCGACAGATGGCCCACATCACCCGTCATTTCACGGCCAGCTCACGTTTTCCGGGTCTCTCTTGACTGATAAGGCCCAGCTTGAACGGATCCTGCTCTACTTTTCCTAGCACTTGCTACCTTAGCAATTCATTGCAAGGAGCGTTTCCTTTTATGTGTATATAACTCATGAGTGTCACTGTCCCTTATCGATGTGAAGCCACGTCCTAAGGTCAGGGCTCGTCTCACTCTTTCTCCTTCTGTCCACGGCAGGTGGTACAATACTTCACAGGAAGAACTACTTAATAGTTACTGAATGGAAAGTAATACATCTTAGATAATTCATTTTTTCCCCCTCCACCTATCTGTAAGTCATCTTTAAGGTAATTTGGTTAATCTTAAATTTGAAAAGTAAGTTCCTATGCATATTTCTCCATATATATATAATTTGAGTAATGCAATGCACTTCTCTGGAAGTGCTATAAAGAAAAACATTTAGAGTTTAGAAGCATCGTTACATTCTCGGTTCAAGATCTATGTATCAACCGAGGTGTAATTTTTAAAATCCCACATCCAGGGGTAAGATGAATTAACAATTAACGTGAAATCAGCACTGGATAAGGCAGTAAAATAAAGCCTAAACAAAGCACTAGCAAACACATTGATATCTCTAAATTATATCTGACAGAATCAATTCTGTTTGGTTATGATGTAGCAAGTTAAATTTCAGGCTTTATTTGAAATAAAGTATAATTTAAATTACTAGCAAAGGTATTGCAGATAGCTGTTATCATAAAAAATAAAGGAGCATTTAATTCACAAGTAACAAACCACCTCCAGAAGATGGGATGGTCTTCTAATTATTTCTAATAGAAACAAGTGGCATTTTTCCTTTTATTTTTCTATGGAAACCTGGGAAGATTAGGGGAAATCTTTATTTAGATGTTTGATTCTTACTCAGCTCCTCTGAAGCTTTCAGTTAAATCTAGAAATTGTGATGCAAGTTGGCAGAATGTAGATTTAAACTTAAAAAAAATAAAAGTTTGCAATAACATAAATGTGTGTTCCCAGAAATGAAAACCCTACTTTAACTTCCTACATGTGTCCTTCTGTTGATTAGAACAGAACTGTGCTCCAGCTGTTAGTTTCTTTTATTCTTTTCAGAGTTGAAAGACACACATGCTCTGTCCTTGAAACTCTTAATAACTCTGCCTCTGATTGCTTGTTTTTGAGGAAATATTTGAGGAAATAAGTTTTGTTTCTGTTTTTTTTAAACTGTTGCTCTTTTTCTCTATTGCTACTTAGAGTAGTACGATATTTCTATCAAAGCTTCCTCCTTTTAAGAGCAGTAAACTAGTATATAATTTTAATCCTTTGGATACCACTTTGTTGCATGGTAAAACTGATTTTTGTCTGAAATATATAGGTTGCAGACAGCCTACGTGTTCATGTCTTTCTATATAGTACTTTAAGGCAAGATAAGCTTAAAAACGTGCTTAATGGGATCAATGATTAGCTGATGGCCTTTCTTATGGGAGAGTTGCACTTGTATTGGCAATCACTTATGGACAGAGAAAATAAAGCTTGGATTGGAGTCTGAAAACTATGATGAAAGCCCACCTCAGACCATCTTTTGAGCATAGAGAAGGAAAATTTCTTTGTCCTCCCTTGACACTTTGGCTTTGGGAAAGGAGCAGGGGTCTAAAATAGGCTAAAAGGATAAATAAACATATTTGATATATTAGTTTATGTAAGAGACTCTCAAAAGATGGATACTCCTTGTTATCTTCACAAACAATATACCATGTTTTCTAAAACACTTTACCAGAACTGTTGTAGTCCAAGGGAAGAGGAATTTCCCCTGAGATAACAGCACACACTCTGAAAGTAATCCCAGGTATGAGGATTAGAAAGATAACTTGAAGCTTCATTTCTTTTATCTTATCACATCTTTGCTCCCTCATAGGAGTATAAGTGATAAGTTCTGTTTCAAAGAACACCGCATTGGAGCTGTACAAACTGAAGCAAAAATTTTTCCCAACTTGTTATGGGTGAGAGGGAAGGAAAGACTGTCTGTCCCTTACTGACTCTCGGAAAGTTTATATAACGCATGTGACTGAAACGTCCCATCTTCAGGTCTGTGCTTAAACCTGGAGAGGGCAAATCATAGCAAATTTGAAGTGGGCACATTCAACGCTTTAGCACCGAGAAAGATAGTACAATTTAACCACAACAAGAATTTTTCAATACAGAAGACTTCTGGCATTGGGGTACGAGAGAGAGAGTGGCCGAAAGGGCACATCTCATCCTCCCTGCTTTGCATCCCCTTCTTAGGAAGAAGAGGACTTACGTGTCACCAGTGGGTTCTGAGGTTTGCATCAGAAGGTGCTGAAACCAGAGCTTCGGGTCTGGCGTGGGGAGCTGGGGAGACCCTGAACCTCGCACTTCTCTTTGGGAAAAGGGATGCTGACTCTTTAGTTGGTTTTGCTTCCCTTTAATTTTTGGTGCTCAAATAAAGTAATACACCTAAAGTAATTTATTAATGTGGTCTAAAAAGCAAAGTTAATATATGATGATATAGTAGAGTGATGCATGAACCGCATGACGAATAACAATAAGAAGAACTTTGGTGATGAAAAAGAATACATATGTGTATAACTGAATCACTCTGCTGTACAGAAATTAACACAACATTGTAAATCAGTAAAATATTTTTAAAAAGAAGAATTTTGGTGAACATAACTTGACATAAGTCAACTACTTTTAAAGGGATCAAGTTTAATACATTAAAAACGTGGTACAGTATAACATTATTAATTTAGACGACCCACATCTTAATATTTGTGATCGCTGTATCAGATCTAGGTTGAAATAAATGCGTTTACTATCCGTGAGGAAAAGGCTTAAAAAACTGAACAAGATCTGTGTAAAAGGAACAGAAATTTCAGAGGCCAAGGACTAGGGAAACGTGATGTAATTCCATTAAACAGAGATCGGAAATGGGACATATTTATTTTGGACACCAGCTGGAACATTTAATTACTAAGTCACCAAAAGGACCTTGTTCTATAACGACCTTACTTATAAAGCAGTTTCATGGCATGCACTCAAGGACATTATTACAACAGGGCTCACAACACATCGTTCATATCCATTTCCTTTAATAATCTATTAGGGACCTGAATAGAGTGAAAAAGCAGCATTTCTTTTAAACTCCTCTATAATTCAGATGTTATCAGTGTGGACTAAACCTGTGGTCAATTAAATCTGAAGTAGTGCAGTCTTTACGTTCCTTGAATCTAGTGGACTTGAAAGCAAATACTATTTTATGATATGTTAAAAACACAAGGAATTTTACTAGCAATATTTAGTGGAACATAGAGACACCTAAGCTCTATCTATTTGCACAGCAGCAGAATGGATCTCAGAACGGTCCCAACCATAACTCTTAGTCAAACACATTAGCACAGTCCATTTACACGGGAGAATTCTCAGTAGAGACCTGGAAATATGCTTTAAAGTCACAATCAGAATGTTACTCCAAATGTCCTTGTGTGTATAAATACCAAGCCTGGACTGTGAATCAGAAACCGTAACAGGTGGCTCTAATTTGCTGCAATCTGAAAATCATCTAATTTGTAGCTGAACCAAAGTTTTGCTTCTCCCCCAATCCTGAGAACCGATTCAAAATAAATGAAACCTTATTTTTTTTTCCCCCCAGAAATGACTGAATCATACATTTTAAAACATCAAAATATTCTCAGAGCCCGAGATGGCCTCAGTATTTTATTTAACTTAGAACTCTGAGAGACAAACACTAGTGCCAAAAGGGACCATGTGGCCAATTAGATTGCAGGTTATCAGTGGAATAATTCTTATCAATACAAAGTACAAGTAAAACCCATAGAGGTAAAGGGGAATTTTTTCCTCGCATCTGTAGTCTATGGATATACTCATTCCAAATAAGCCTATTCTATTTTGCTTCCTAGTTTCTTTTCCCTTCTGTAACTTCATACAATCAGAATGCAAGATCATTTTCTACTACCTGGATGATTATTTTATTAAGATCAAGTTCTCTTTTGTACAGAATTTGCGTGGTGTTATGCGTAATTAAGCACTTGATGAATGCGACTCTTATACAATAAGATTATTATATCTTCAAACATTTAATCAGTTTTGCCCTAAATTATAGCTTATTATCAATATCCCACTTAGCCTCTGATAATCTGCTATCATGTTGATAGATGCTCTGATATAAAGATTTTTATGAGTGTTGATCAGTATATAGAATTGAAGTAAATATATTATGGCTTAATTTAAATGTTCTCATAGATACAGCCATTTGGTTCAGTTCTGATATGAGTTCAAACTGGAAAAGCTTTGAGAATATAATATTTAAAGAAGAAGAGCACACTTCATGAATTTAAACATCAAACTGTATTGTATCAAGGGTTGTTTTAAATATTAAGTAGTATAATGTGGGAAATATGCACTGCATTATCAAAATCTTAGGAGAAAAAGATTTCTGTCTAAAATGTTAACATAAATTTATTTTCATTGAACATTATATTTTGGGGGGAAGAGTGTCATCTTGTAAGATCAGCATTATATTGCATTTAAGGAAAAAACTTAGAGATTGGTTGAATCTTATCTTAAGCTTCTCTTTTCATCTTTCATTACATACTTTCCTTATTAAAAAAAAAGCCTTTTAACTCCCTTGTGAGGTGTTGATAGAACTTTAAAAATGAGAGTCAATTTCTGCTTAATTCAGAGGCACAGAGAGGGTAGGGCATGGTGAGGAATCCAGCTTCAAAAGGAAACAAAGCATGAAAGAAAGTCACCTTGTTAGCTGGCAGAGCAGTGTGTTTGCCTCAGGGATCGAAGTTTTATTGAATATTCCTGGTTTAAATGGTCACCATAAACTATGCCATCATTACCTACCTGCAGGTCCTAGATGAATCTACGTACCTACACAGATGACAGGATTGCTGGAATTGCTTTATCTTAGCTCAAAAGAATAGAGCTAAGATAAGATAAGAGAAATATGCACAGTTTTGCTGATTCAAATATTAATTTGGAGACTCTGGCCTTAAAGGGGTGAGGGAAAAAACAGAGGACCTTGAGTAATGGATATATTCCTGCCGGCTTTATTAGTTCTGTGTATTCCCATTGTATAATGGGGGATCAAAACATGTCTGGTGAATTTTCTTTAAAAAGTACAAGAAGAAGAAATGCAGACACTTATCTTCGAGGCTTAATTTAGTGTTCAGATTACACACAAACTACAACTCTATTTTATACATCAATTGGACAAATAATTAAACAATGTTGTTAATATACTAAGCTTGGAGAATTTTATAACTTATTTCCTATATAACCTTCTTGTTGTTCAAAACTTTCCAGGATGGTGAGCTAAAGGATCATTCCTATAATGTTCTAAGAAAGGAAACTTGGAGTTACATATTATAATAATTGCCCCTCTTTGGGTACCTTTAATTGTACAATTTGCCAAGTCATGCAGAATTGTTTCTATATAGTTCATATGTGGTGCAGTCTGTTTCTACCAAGGTTACTCAAGAGGGGTATCCTCTCTCTCCTGTATCCCTGCCATGGTCTCCTTGTTTGACCTCTGTTAATTCTCATTGTCTCCTCCCTCTTTTCACCAAACCCTACCTTACCAAAGGTGATTCTACATTTTGAACATAGTCTGAATGCTGAAGATACAGCAATTAAAAACCCCTTCCTTTAAAGAAGGATTGGAGACAGAGGGAGAGAAAGGAGCAGAGAGAGAGAAATTGAGCAGGCAAAAAGGAAACCGTAATTTAAATGCTGCTACCACAGGGCTAATCAAAGTTGCGTAGAGCCTATAGGAAGGGCAACTATGCTTTGAGGATTTCTTAGAAATAATAATTAAGCGAAGATTTTAACAACAGGATGGTTTTAGCAAGATTTTCCCTCCTTGGCAATATGTAGTTATGGATAGAAAAGCTTCTCTAGGCAAGGCAAGGCTCAGATGTGAGAGAAAAAAACTACAAATAGAACTACCATATGATCCAGCAATCCCACTCCTGGGCATATACCCAGAGAAAACCATAATTCAAAAAGACACATGCACCCCAACGTTCATTGCAGCACTATTTACAATAGCCAGGACATGGAAGCAACCTAAGTGTCCATCAACAGAGGAATGGGTAAAGAAGATGTGGTACATATATACAAGGGAATACTCCTCAGCCATGAAAAGGAATGAAATAGTGCCACTTGCAGAGACATGAACAGACCTAGAGACTGTCATAGACAGTGAAGTAAGTCAGAAAGAGAAAAACAAATATCATACAATATTGCTTATACGTGGAATCTAGAAAAATGGTACAGATGAACTCACTCGCAAAGCAGAAATAGACACACAGATGTAGAGAACAAACTTATGGATACCAAGGGGGGAAGGGGAGGGTGGGATGAACTGGGAGGTTGGGATTGACATATATACACTACAATGTATAAAATAGATAACTAATGATAACCTACTGTATAGCACAGGGAACTCTACTCAACGCTCTGTGGTGACCTAAATGGGAAGGAAATCTAAAAAAGAGGGGATATATGTATACATATAAATGATTCACTTTGCTGTACAGCAGAAACTAACACAACGATGTAAAGCAACTATACTCCAATTAAAAAAAAAAAAGAAACAAATAACCAATGGAGACAGGGCTCCTTAGAGAAAGTAATTTTCAACTTGAAACCTGGAAATCATTATCGTTTTACTTTGATTCCATCTTCAAGCCTTCACTGCATGTGAAGATGGAATCTGAGGAAAGTGGGAAGCTCTGGTAGGCTCCATTCTTCGAAAGAGTTATTTCCAATGATTTTCTCATCTTAGTTTTTTTTTTTTTTTTTTAATTCACTTATCTATTTCTTCATTTATGGCTACGTTGGGTCTTCGTTGCTACGCGTGGGTTTTCTCTAGTAGCAGTGAGCGGGGGCTACCCTTCGTTGCAGTGTGCGAGCTTCTCATTGCGGTGGCTTCTCTTGTTGTGGAGCACGGGCTCTAGGCACGCGGGCTTCAGTAGTTGTGGCACGCGGGCTCAGTAGTTGTGGCTCGTGGGCTCTAGAGTGCAGGCTCAGTAGTTGTGGCACACGGGCTCAGTTGCTCCACAGCATGTGGGATCTTCCTAGACCAGGGCTCGAACCCGTGTCCCCTGCACTGGCATGGAGATTCTTAACCACCACACCACCAGGAAAGTCCCTCTCATCTTAGTTTGAAAGCTGGAAACTACAGGCCAGAGCTGTGACTGGAGCACACACAGCAGGTGCTGGACAAACTATGTTAAATCAGGGAAAGAATAAATATTCTATTCTTGGTGAAGCACTATTTAAACCAAATTGCATAGAGGTGAAGAACAATAAACATGGATTTTTATCCAATTATGGTAAATTGTTCTTGAAAATTCAATCTATATCATTCACACCTGTATTTTGTCAAAAAGTGTTCTATCTTGTACCTACTACTCACAGAATAATTGTAATAGGATAAATATAGATTGTTCCTCCATATTGGAAGCTCCCCTGTAAGTTTTCTGATCTTCATTCACTTTTTTGCCCAAAGAATTTGTGAGCCTTTGCAGACATCTGTTAAAACAAAGAGTTGTCCCCGTGGTTGATGGTTCTTTGATATACGGTTGGGATTTTTGGAGAAAGGACACAGAAGTCTTTGTCAGAATCATGTATTAATATACATGCTATTATCTAAAGGTTTGATGTAAACTGGATTTTACGCTTCTTTGCACTTTTAAAACATTAAAGAAAGAAAAAACTCCCTGGGTCAAAATTTAATAATAGATGTCATTAATTTTTGTTTTAATCCTCTAATTCAGTCTGTTAATATGACAAAAGCCAATAGTTCTCTGAGATTTTAGTGACTTTTTTTGGTGAAGATTTTATTTGTCATTTTCATCATGTAATTGAGACAGCAACAACCTAACTAGTCTCTAAATTCCAAAACTTATTATAATTGTTGGCATGGTTGTATTTCTTACTTTAAACCAATATATTCAATGAAAAAAATTCAATGAGGTAAGAACATACAAATGTATAAAATCAACATGACAGTAACTTAGAATTATATAACACAATTTCTGCCTCGAAAAACAAATATTACATTGAAAAATTTTTAAATATTTGAGAATTTCCTAAGAGAGTTACAAAATATTCTCACATGAATATATCTAAAATGTTCTTTTAAAAAAATTACTTCCACTAATTTGCTCCATTATATCAGCAGCAAAACATTAATTTTTCAAATTAGATTAAAATCTTTTAAAAGAAGACTACAGGACAACACCACTTACTACTCAACACAGTTGCTTAAGCAATTAAAAAAGTGCAAGTTAACGATTCTGTTCACAAGATTTTACAGATCATTCCCCGTTTTGCCAAAAATTACTACTCATACAAATAACTTTTTTTTTTTTGCGGTACGCAGGCCTCTCACCGTTGCGGCCTCTCCCGTTGCAGAACACAGGCTCCGGACGCGCAGCCTCAGCGGCCGTGGCTCACGGGCCCAGCCGCTCCGCGGCATGTGGGATCTTCCCGGACCGGGGCACGAACCCGTGTCCCCTGCATCGGCAGGCGGACTCTCAACCACTGCGCCACCAGGGAAGCCCCATACAAATAACTTTAATGTTCATACTGTCAAGTATTATATTTTCCATTTAGTGCTTTTATATACAATTTCCTTTTCCCAAGACTAAATATATATACTTTTCATATATATATATATATACATATATATATATATATATATATATATATATAATTTAAATAAGTAAACTTTCACCTTTGTCATAAAGCTCTTCCAAACAGACCAGAGGAAAGCTACCAGGTTATCTCTTTCACTGTGTTCTCTTCTTGAAGAATTACAGCCCTAGTCTCTTCATTTGCTTGTGTTTGCACTTGTTCTGTCATCCTATAAAGCACACCTAAACTTGTTATCATCCTTCCATATTTTAGTCTAATGCGGCTCTACTGCAGTGTGTATATATTGTGAACTTCTCTACAGGTCTTCCTGTTTGAAATGACGTATTCATAAGAGATGAGGGTGGATGACTATGGCTTAATAGACAGTGGCCCAGGAGACCAAATCACCCTCCTTTTTTAATGACATCACCAGAAAACAATCACAGGCAATACGCCCATGCATTCTATATTGTTTTTGATTCATCCTTACTTTCTTAGTGTGCTACTGGGCAAACCTGCTTATTCTAGAGAGAAGGGACATGGGCTCTCTGGAGGAAAAAAAACAAACGAACAGTGGACCATCTGATACTATTTAGTTTAATGATGAAAAGAGTAATGGATGAGTTAAGGGACATTAAAGGGGCACTTTCATGCCTTAGAATCTGTTTAGACTGAATCTTTTCAATAGTCTCGACTGCCACTAAAAAAATTATGTGAGAAAGAAGGATTCTTTTCAACTTCATCACACATTCTAAGAAAAATTTATAACTTTTGCAGGTTTTTAGACATTTAATCTTGAGCAGAGTGCTTTTTTCCTATAGGAATTCAATATTGGTTGAACTACACTAAATAGTGCACACACAAAGTCTGCTCATAGCAAGCTTCATTCAAGTTCCTAAATTCTAAAGTGAGTATTCTCCATTAACATTTTTGCTTGGATTTCTTCTGGGAGACACATGAAATCATACTTTTTTAAGATTATAATGTTATATATATTATGTATCACATACATGAATGAAAACTCTTTTTTCATATTTAAGTCCTTGAGTTTATTTTTTCCTTTAAATCTTTAAAATAACCTGTTCAGCAAAATGATTTTGTAGTTTTAGCCATCTGAGGGTCAATAATTGGGGGTTAAGTCATATGATACAAAATACGTAACAGAGTAGTTCGCTGAAGTGAGTCTATTGTAGTAACAATACTTTACGAGAAGTAGACACAATCAAACTTACAGATAAATGAATTATGCACTAGTTTCACTGTCTGATATCAAACTGAGCTAGAAAATAAAGTTTTTCCTTCTCTTTTCACCAGTTAAAATAAGCAGAATTATATTTTAAAATCTATTAAACACTAAGAATTTTTCATATAGTGGGAAAAGGTTTAAAGTACTCCAACTGCTCAAAGTAATGCTTTTAATTTGAAAATATAAAAAAAAGTAAATACATTCTTGATAAATATAAAAAATATTAATAGTTCTTCCAAGGAGTATGCATTTTGGGATTCTTTTCCCACAAAAATGTGTGTGGAGACCAGTACATTTCAGATAAGTTAAAAATCGAACAGGGACTTCCCTGGTGGTCCGGCAATCAAGACTCTGCGCTCCCAGTGCAGGGGGCCGGGGTTCGATCCCTGGTCGGGGAGCTTGATCCCGCAGGTCACGACGAAAAGAGCCCGCAGGCCGCGACTAGGACCCGGCTCAGTCAAACAAATAAATATTTTTAAAATAAATTAATTAAATAAAAATCAAACAATTCCAGATAAATTGAGCTTTCCTAGAAAACTTCTACCAGTTATGAGGAAAGGTAAATGCTATATCAATTTAACGTATATGCCACATGGATACAATTCAGACAAAATAACAGCACGGTTTGAGTGACATCACAGAGATGAGGGTTAATGCATGAAAGCCAGCCATGGTTTATCCCACAAAACAGACGGGATAACAGATCATTTCATGAAGATCTCCTACAAAGTACAACCTATAAATGGTCACTAGTTTTCCCACACTCCTTCCCACCCTCCCCATCCCACCCCTCCAGGCCATCACAGAGCACCGAGCTCATCTCCCTGTGCTATGCGGCTGCTTCCCACTAGCTATCTGTTTTACATCTGGTGGTGTATATATGTCCCTGCCACTCTCTTGCTTCGTCCCAGTTATCGGGTGCTGCAGACTTTAAAAACAAACAAATAAAAATGAAAACCTGAGTGTCCTGAAGACAGATGATTTCTGGATCCCAGGGAAGTGCACTGTGGATCATCACTGCACGAATGAATAAATGCATGAAGGAAGGATTAATTTAGCTACTTGTACTTATCATTTGGACATTTAAAAAATAGTGGATAAATGCTATTAAGTAAACTAACAGAAAGTACACAAAATACCATGTATTTAACATGCACTAGGTACTGTAGAAGTCTCTTCTTGTTTAGTCATCAGGGCAACCCCCTCAGTGTCAACATTATCATCCTCGGTTTTCAGATAAAGAGACTGAGGATATGCGATGTTATTGGGATATACACAGATAATAAATGGAAAAACCATATTTTCCTCAGTATTGTTCTCTCTTCCCTATCTGCTGGTCTGCCATTACATCCTGAACCATTCGAGGAAAGAAAGTATTGATATTTCTCTTGTAACAAGGAAACACCTGGCATGATATGCACTTGACAAAGTTTAGTTCATCAATTACCATCTGACACTTAGTAAGGTCATCTTAAGTGAATAGATTTAATCATTTTATTATTATTTTCTTCTCTTTTTTCTCATTTCTTCTTTGGCCCAAGGGGTTCTTTGACAGTTTTATTACAACATTTACTGCTTTCCTCTCTAGCTGCTTTTGTCAAACTCAAATGGAGAAGAGTCAGGAGCTTGCCTTGTTATGTAGGAACTTAGAAAAATTATTTAACAAGTTGTGGGTATTGCAACACTAGAACTAGACAAAACGTCTTCTGAGCCCTGGTCTGGTGGTCTTTTCATAATATTATGTTACTTTTCACATCGTGTCCCAAACTTCACATCGTGTTCACAGAGTAGGCACTGAAATGTCATAAAGATACAGACATAGAAACAGCACACTGAATGGTAATGGGCTGGGTCTAGAAACTTTAAAACAACACACAAATTCTAATGCTACATGTGTCTGTGAAAGAATAATATAGAATAGTGCTGGTCCTTGTTTCACTGGGGTTAGAGTGGGCCCCTTTTCGCCCCATAATTTCCCTAATTAGTCTCCACTGTGTTCTCCCTCGGAGTCTGCAGGCCAAGACAGTATCTGCTTTATTGCCATGGGAAGCAAGCTTGCTCTTACTGAGCTTTATTAGATGCTCCATTCTCTCATTTAGAATCCTATTAAGTTTCCCCTTGGCATTTTCTAAATCAATTAGTTTTAGCCTTACCCCCCTTAATATGCTCCTTTTGGAGGCTCCTAATTTGAGTCCCTAACTCTGGTATTTGTAGTTGCCTTTCCCTTTTCTTTTGGGCAAAGATTTCAATCAATTTTCCCTGCAATACTGCTTTGCTAGCGTCCCACAGAGGCATATCTGTGACCTCACCATTATCACCGTCTGCTAAATATTCAGCCCATATGTCTTTGAGCTTTTCCCTAAACTACTGCTGCCGAAGGAAGTAATTATTACTTTACCATCTTAGCACTCCCTTGTCACTTTTCAAGGGAAATAATTCCACACCCAAATGAATCATTGCAGGGTCCGAAACTAGAATCCTCGCAATAGAATAGCAACTTTGCCCTCAGTCTCTAGCGGGAATAAGAAAAAAAAAAAAAAAGGTCTGAAAAAGGAAGAAGAGTTTATAGAACAAAATGTGACTTGTGGTCATGAGCATATGTTTATTTGTTGAAAAATCAATAGAGATGGTTAGCAGATTGTACAGTTACAAAGAATTACAGGATAATTAAATTTTAGCACCATGAAGAACATGAGAATTCTCTATAATTGTCAGGGAATTGTTTCAGTAATTTATTCTGTAGTTCAGGCATTTGTTTTTATAAACACACATAAATAAAATGCATAGTAAGCTCTTAATTCACTTAAAATAAATTGAAAAAAGACTGGAAGGAAATATATAAAATATCATTTCTAATCTTATTTTTAAGAATGGATAATTATGGATCATTTTAATTTTCAAGTTAATACTTTTCCAAATACTCAACAGCAATCATATTTATCATTAGAAGGAAATTAAAAAAAAAAATAGGGGCTTCCCTGGTATCGCAGTGGTTAACAATCCGCCTGCCAATGCAGGGCACATGGGTTCGAGCCCTGGTCCGGGAAGATCCCACATGCCACAGAGCAACTAAGCCTATGCGCCACAACTACTGAGCCTGTGCTCTAGAGCCCGCGAGCCACAACTACTGAGCCCACACGCCACAACTACTGAAGCCCGTGCGCCTAGAGTCTGTGCTCTGCAACAAGAGAAGCCACCGCAATGAGAAGCCCACGCACTGCAACGAAGAGGAGCCCCCGCTCGCCGCAGCTAGAGAAAGCCCGCGCGCAGCAACCAAGACCCAACACAGCCAAAAATAAATAAACAAATTTATAAAAACAAAAAACAAACACATTAATACCTATGGACTGTGATCTGTGTAATTTGTGTTCTCTGAGATTCACAGACTAAAACTGTGATTATCTTACAGGACTAAGAAAATTGAGTTCCATTGCTTTGCAACTGTATATACTATGTTTCCAGTGAATGTACTATTCTAGAAATATGCATTACCTATTTCTGTTAAAATAATGTATTTTTCCCCCAAATAAGCTTATATGGTTTTAAGTAAATAAACTGAGATACATATATGGCACTACCAGCTAGTGTCACAGAACCGGAAAAATAAATTCTAGAAAAGATCGCATAAAGAAATACATACAAACATAAAATCAGTGATGAGCCAGACCACAAGAATGTAATTGTTACTTTCTAAATAATTTTCAATAAGGCATGTAAAAGCTAAAGAAAATTATTCATTATTCAGTAATTCATTAAATACTAGATACCATGTTTTTGTAGGAATATGACATTTACGACATATCAGTAGTTTGCAGGAAACACCATGCAATGTTCTGTGTTCCAGTATTTCAGTTGTCACTACAAACTTCACTTGGTATTGATGGGGAGGTCCACTGCAGTCACCATCCCCCTAGAGCACACTTAACATAACAGGAAAGCACCCAATAAAACCTTAACTAAACACATTTCTTTTCAAATTGTTTGGGAAGTTGAATCATAAACCCCACACTAAAGGTGGCCCAGAGTGGCACTGGGAATATTAAGTGCCGTAACTGCCTCTATGCCTGTGTTGTTTCTAAGTGTTCTGTTCACTAAGGACGCTTCTACTCACACTTAAGTTCTCCTATTACCATTTTATCAGCATCCTACAAGTCTTCTACATAGAGAAGTTTGAAATCCAAAAATGATTTTGCTGTAGAGGGGTCACAGATACTGAGAACACAATTAAATTAAAGATAACATTTTAAAGATCAAAATTGGGCAGTGGCATGAAGCTATTTTATCTGCATGTAGCTTTTTCCTTTGGATTCTAATGCTAGCTGTTTGGGCCACAATCATTTTTAAATTTTTATTTTTCTGGTGACATTTACTTTTCAATTTATTGCGTTTTACGAAAGCAGTGTCCAAGACAGATAGAAAATTTACAAGAAAATGTTCCTTCAACAAAATAGTTTGAGAAACACTGTCCTAGGCCATAAAAGACGTATCCACAAATGTCAAAGTTTAAATTTCACACAGACTATGTTGAATGACTACAACTCATTTAAGAAATAAATCAATAATTAAAAAAATCAAAATAAACAATCAAGGACAGACTCATGGGTCTAGGGGAGAATCACAAAGGCATTGAGGAATCACTTACAACTGATCAATAACAAATCAAAACTCGTGGGATCTAGATTAAGGCAGTGCGTGGAAGGACATGTGCAGTGCTACACGGTTAGCTGGGAAAAAGGAAGCTGAGAATTAAACAAACGAAGTGTCCAAAACGGGGGGCTCAAAAATGACAATAAAGTAAGTCTAGGGCTCCCCTGGTGGCGCAGCGGTGGAGAGTCCGCCTGCCGATGCAGGGGACGCGGGTTCGTGCCCCGGTCCGGGAGGATCCCACATGCCGCGGAGCGGCTGGGCCCGTGAGCCATGGCCGCTGAGCCTGCGCGTCCGGAGCCTGTGCTCCACAACGGGAGAGGCCACAGCAGTGAGAGGCCCGCGTACCACAAAAAAAAAAAAAAAAAAAAAAAAAGTCTAAAGGAAGTAGGAAGGAATATTGTGATATGAGCAGAATTAATAAAAAGGAAATAAAAATTAAATAATTGACTCAATAATCCAAAGCTTGGTTTATTAAAAAGTTTCAAAAACTTGACAAACCTAATCCAAAACCCAATATATACATATATAAAGCTGGCTTTTTTTTGAGACACAGAATATTTTTGGGTTTTTTCTTTTTTCAGAGGAATAATAGTTATTAGTAATTTTCTCTTATTAGTTATATCTGTTAGTCCCTATCTATATTCCTATTGTCAGCAGGAGTGAAAGACATTTGCAAAAGAAACTACCAATTTCACTAGTCCTCTGAATGCAGTGAGACACTGCCTTATTCTGCAGCTAGTCAGTAGGTGGGAGTAGCGAGCAAGGGGAGATGAAGGCTTGCCCCGGGGCCTCAAGAACAGGAAAAGAAAGCGAGGGCTTGTGCCAGAGGGAGGTATTGTGTTTTCAGTAGGACAAAGACACACGGAAAAAGAAACAATCAAGTTATTTGGTGGCAGAGGGGAGGGACAAATATATTTCCGGTTTATTTTTTAAGGAAATGAATAGGTGAGTCTGCACGAGCCATTTGGTTTACAAGAGAAGCCCTTCTGAGCACAGCCTGGATGGCTAAGAGGACAAATTTGTTCCGAAAAATGAAGCAGAAGAATATCGAGTTTCCAAATGCAGCTCTGGAGAGAGGGGTCATGGACCTGGGAAGAGGGAGAGGTAGGAAGAGTTGAGGAAGATTTAGGGTTGGATTCAAGAAGGAATCATCACATCGCTGGGTCACTGGGATGAGGGGTTGACTGGCAGAATACCGTCAATGGGAGAACTCCGACATGAAACACAAATTTTAAGCAGTTCCCTGTATTTGGATTTGCTGCAATATCTTTCCACAGTACCAGAACATCTGGAAGTGTCTTATCTTAGTCATCTTCTGAACAAGGGAACAGAGGCAGTGTGCAGGGTTGGATAAAGTAGGATGAAGGGGGGAAAGGAGGCCCTGGGTTCTCCGCTCTGTGTGAAATGGGATGCTCGGACATTTTTATTCAAATCTTAAGAGACAGAGAGACCTAGGAGGATGCAAGAAGTCTGAGAACCACCATAGCAACGCGGATTTGAATTACAGGGCCTTGAGGTACAGAAGATAATACCTAAGGCAGAACAGCAACTCAACATGTTTTTAGACGGTAAATAACTAAAGAAATAAGAAACATACTGTGACAGGACAGGAAATCCATTAAGTTATTAACATAAACTATATGCTCTTAAATTCCTGGTCTTACCTCTAAAAACTTTACTTTTATTTATAAGGACTAACTGACACCAAAACCAGGATGCCATCTTCAGTAACTTTACCCCTTCCCCACAATACATTCTTCCAGCTGAGCTAAGCAGGAGCTTAAATCTACATTCTATTTTCCTAGACACTCTGCTGAACCGCTTTTCTCGTAAATAATCCTTCTGCAGTGGCTCAGATCCCAAACGTTTTCCACCACAAACTCTTCAGTCCTTTTGATTTGGGGGCAGATGGCTGTGTTCAGTTTAGAGAATTAGGGACAATGAATTGTCACCAGACGTGAAAGCCCACCGGAGCCCAAGTGACTGGCAGTATTATCTTGCATTGACTGGACTCACAGTAAATATGAACATCCACAGTTCAGCTAACACATCATCTTTTTTGTTTTTTTAATAAATTTATTTATTTTTGGCTGAGTTGAGTCTTCGTTGCTGCGTGGGGGCTTTTCTCTAGTTGCAGTGAGTGGGGGCTTCTCTTGTTGCAGAGCATGGGCTCTAGGCACATGGGCTCAGTAGTTGTGGCTCGCGGGCTCTAGAGCGCAGGCTCAGTAGCTGTGGCTCGCGGGCTCTAGAGCACAGGCTCAAAAGTTGTGGCGCACGGGCTTAGCCGCTCCGCGGCCTGTGAGATCTTCCCGGTCCAGGGTTCGAACCCGTGTCCCCTGCACTGGCAGGCTGATTCTTAACCACTGCGCCACCAGGGAAGCCCAAACACATTGTCTTTTGATATATTAGCCTTCAGACTTTAAACGGACCTATCATCTCTCTCATAGAGTTCACTGATCCTGTACAAGGATACAGGTACAACTAGGGTGGGCAAGAATATGTGGCCATATTGTCTACGATAAAAATCCTTCAATAAGGAGTTAGGCAAAACTGGTTTAATATACATTTTGTATTTTATCTACCTAGGGTATTCCCAGTAAAAGGAATAATTTTTATCAACAGCATTTATCATTTGTTACGTATACTTTCCCATTTTGTGCTTTCATGTATATTATTGGCTGCCTCCAAACTGCCTGTTTCTCTCGTATCTAAAATACGTAAGCATGAAACTCTACGATAGCCATCCATAGACTTACGTGTTCTATCTGATCCTTTTATTAGTATCAGTATTATTATACATTAACTGGAACACAGAACCACACCTTCTATTTTCCACAAAAGCTAGACCCTGTAGCCGTGGGAGTCTTACACATAGTAAATTCATAACAATAATTTTTTGAACCAAGGACCTCTTTTTGAATTCAAAAATGGGAGGTAGTATAATCCTTTCTACCATGTCCAGCGATTCAAAAGTGATACAACTTCTCTGTCTCCCACACTTTACCCTGTCTGATTTCTGCTTTCCACGCTGGAGAGGGAGATGGGAGAGTTAGGGAAGAGTATTCCTCGCTTCCAGCGTTACAGTCCTCTTTCTTTTCCCTTCCAAGCAATTGATACAGAAAATGACAAAGAAGAGAGAAAATTCACAATTATACATACAAGTCAAATAAGCACAATCCTCCCCTTCTCCCCTTTCCACTATTTAGCACATTAACAGTAAGACGGACTACAGAAGGGACCCTAGGGGCTCCCACACAGAGTTTTCCCCTCTACCCTGCCCCGTGAGAGTTATTCAATGTGCGTTTCTACAGCTATGATCCCTGGTTACGAGAAAAAGGCTCCTGCAAATATCCATTCTCATGCAAAAACGTAAGCAGATTTCAATCACTGCACAGAGTGTTTTACACCTTTATTAAAAATATTACAAAGCACGAGAAACAAATGCTCTGGAGAATGAGAGGAGGAAGAAAGAATCCTAGCTTTTGAAAATAATTATCACTCTATAAAAATTAAAAATCAGTGCTATTGTAACAAGGATGTTTGTTATGCTGTAATATGCACATCAAATGCTGTATCTGAAAAGGGTTAAAGAACCAATCACAGGGGTCATCCTGACACGTGCTCCAGAATGCCCTTGATGGACGGCATCTCTCCCTAGTGCATTAGGTACAGAGGCGCAATCACTGAAGCAAAGTTTATCGTGGTCACATCTATCAGCTGTTCAAATAACCAGGCCTTATCCAATCCTGTGTCAGCCTGGTGGACTTCGCTAGTTAAACATCACATCCTTCCAGTGCATTAAAAAATGTCAGTCTCCTATCTGGCCGCCTGACCAAGAGAATGAGGTTTTGAGGCAGAGCATTTGATGTGACTGGGAATAACAAAATATTTATCTGCATTCTTCTTACTGAGGAAATAACGCAAGTTCATAAAATCAGGATGATCAGATCTCCTATTGTCAACTAAGAATGGATGGGGAATTTTTTAAAGATAATTTCAAGACTGAAAGCATGACTACCTTAAATGGCAAGGCTTCCAACAAGACCGGACGCTCAGGCCTTACACACGTAATAAACAAGCATTCATGTTGACTCAGAACTCTGCTGAAGACATCCAGGTAAGATTTTATTGAATTTGTGTTTCATTAGTTGTGAGACACAAAAAGCTGCCAGCTAGGACTTGTACAACTTCACCTCCTATAGGACGATTCAGTCCCAAGACTTGAGCAAGTGTTTACTGTGGAATTTACCTGTCTCCACCCCAATACTTCACAGCAAATATGTGCTGGGTTGCTCATGTGGCATTATTTATTAAAAGTTCAAATCTTATATAATTTAGCTCTAGCAAAACTTTCTCAAGTAGATGTTTTTTATTATTCCTGTTTCACTGATGAGGAAATTGAGACATATTTAAGTAATTTGCTTGAGAGTAAACAACAAGGAAATATCAGAGCTAGGATTTAAACCTAGATATTATGACACCAAAATTGCTTTTCTCTGAAAAGCGTGTTAAGTACTTACGTAATCCTCAAGCTTACTCTGGCCATAATTTTAATCTTTTACTTAACAAAGAACTGAAGTCTGTTTCTTATACGCTTTGAGAGTACTTGTGCAACGTGTTCTCCTGCATGTAGCAGATGAATCTTTTTAGAATATCCGAAGAATCATTATAGGACCAAATATCCATCATCATGTGTGCTTTTTATATACCCTAGCGAAAGACAGAGCATTTCATTACAGGGATTCCTGCTTCCCTACTCATTCTCCTCTTTAAGAATGGCTTCCCACTAAACTCATCATCTGAGACTGACACTAGAGGGTGAAGATTACGGTCTACCAGGATTGGTCCTTTTCATGCTTCTCTCATCATTATGATGTAGTTCAACCTTAACTAATACTTATTAAGATGCTTTATGACATTTTGGCTTTATGCTGGATATTGTAGATTCAAGAATTCACGTTTAACACCTAGGACAGATCAACAGAGCTTGGATGTAAAGTATTCATTATCTAGTAAACCATCTTGAAAAGCTACTAATTTTCATCACACCTATGGGGGCCAAAGCCAAATGTTTTCTCCCTTAGCTGAACCCCCTATAGTCATGGTGGAAAAAATTGGAGAAAATTCCATTTCTTGGTACATGCCTGCATATACAAAGATTCCACAAAAAAATACTGCAGAAATCACATAACATCAAAACACTCGACTGCTGTAAGAACTATGGGATGGGGCTGACCTATATCTAAAGGAAGAATGAAGCAGAGAACAGAGCACCTGGGAAAGCTGACTGTGCTCAGATGTCAGTGGGAGCTCTGTGGGGTGTAGAACAAGATGAGAACTCATCGCAACTCCACCAATAATGTGGATCATCACACAGCACACTGAGGAATGTTTTGTTAATGCTACCAATTTACCTTATCCTGGCTACAGGTATTTTTTGACAAATATAATGGAAGCATATGTGACAAAAAAGTGCTGATTTTGTAAGAAAAGACTTGTGAAGAAAGAAAAATAACAGGATCTATGTTTACAGATAAAAGAGACAGTGAAAACTGGTTTTTAATATAAACACAGAATATAGAGAGATGACTGATGGCATTATCATAATGGATTTGCTTAGCCACAGTCGATGAAAAAGAAAATATATAAATGTTGAGCATTTATGTATTGAACGCTTACTATATGGGTCTTATGGTGCTGATGAACCTAGTGGCAGGGCAGGAACAAAGACACAGACATAGAGAGTGGACTTGAGGATGGGGGGCAGCTGGGGCGGTCAGAGTAGCATGGACATATATACACTACCAAACGTAAAACAGATAGCTCGTGGGAAGCAGCCGCATAGCACAGGGAGCTGGAATAGGGAGGGTGGGAGGGAGGCTCAAGAGGGAGGGGATATGGGGGCATATGGCTGACTCACTTTGTTGTACAACAGAAACTAACACAGTATTATGAAGCAATTATACTCCAATAAAGATGTATTAGAAAAAGAAACTACATTCAAAGACAGTTTATTAATATAAATCCTCAAACGTAATGATTTTATTTTTATGAAGAATATTTCTGAAGGAAGTATTGTTGAGCATTTATATTATAAACTGGATCTTACAAGGAATAAAGGGGGAAATTTTCCAATGACAAAAGATTTTGACTATACGCAGCATCAGAAACTCAATGTAATTTTTTTCTTATAGAGAAAATACGTAAACTCACCTGGAAATATGACCAGATTCATATCAGACAAAGCCAGTGTCCTCACACTACAGATTACCTTAGAAATCGATGCATGGCCACCGTGACACTGACGTTTGCTTCTTCCGTGTCGGATTCTGAGTGATATTTTAAAATATGAACTGAATCTTTAAGAAGTCAGATATTTATAAACTGGAACGAACTGGCTATACTATCTTATTTATTTCTTCAATAAATATTTGCTTTCTGTTGGATTTGTTAGCTTTCAATAAAACTGATCTCACCTAATTGTATTTACAAATTCAACAAGAGCTAACAAAGGGGGTTTTATTTCCATTATAAGTTAGCCAAAAATAAAATCTGTGAATCAAGATCTAGATAGTTCTGTCACCAAGGTTTGTTACTTCAAATAAAAGGAGAAAATGAAAAATATACCATTTTGATTTCTCAGATAATAATAATTACTTCAATGATAATAATAATAGCCAACAATTATCACGGTTTACCACAAGCCAATGACCAGTTAGAAGAATGGGATTCCCATGGTTTGTTCAGACTAATCATTTCAGGTGGAAGTGTTATTAGAAAATGAACCACCCTGTTACTGTTTCCATTATACTCATATTACCAGTGAGAGAACTGAAGTTATGCAAATGAGGTCACCTGCTATAAAGGTGGAAGCCAGGCTTTAAAGTCATGGCAGCTCCCCACGTCACAGAAGAGTTCAGCATATCAATTACTGCTAAGTTTACATAGTTATGACATACAGTCTTACTCTCTATAAGTTATTAGAATTTATTGTCCTTCCTTTCACTCTGTTAATCCTGAACAGGATCAAATTGAAGGGACTGAACACTAACATATATTATTTGGTATAAAGCTTATTGAACCTTCTGCATTATATTCAGTTACACCCTAAGCTTCAAGGACTGATGAGTTGTTTCCATAGTCAAGTACAAAAGCCTTAATTCATAAAACATTTTCCTAGTTGAGGAAAATGAATGGCATGAGGACAATAAAAAAGTAAAAGTTACATCTGAAGTGAAGTGAAAGAGAATTAGAGACAATATATCCTAGCAAGCTGAATAAAAAACAGTGTGTGAGGGTGAACAGTACTTGAAGACAGAATGAGAGGGAGGGAGAGAACAGTAAATTAAAGTGGTAATTAGGCTAATGACTTTTATAAAACCCACTATGTTGTAAAATACTCATTCTTTCAACCATAAACTCCAGAAACACGGTCCCTTTATAGCAGTGGTTTGAGAAGACAGCTAGAGTGCTTCCATGAGGGATGTACTTAAAGTTTTTATATGTCTGTATATGCAAATACATCAATAGAAACCTGGAAATATAACAGTCACCATCATTGTCTGTGACATGTATTTCACTTTCCTTTCTAGCTTTGAAGAACACAGATGCTTAGCGCTCTATATGTGTGTGTGTGTGTGTCTGCGAGAGAGACAGCACGTGTGCAAAGCAATGGCTGAAGTTACACAGCAGAGACTTCAAATATTGTAAAGTGACTGTACCACTCTTACAGAGATAGTCTTATACTACTTCTAGTATTGTCTGGCTAATGAGAACCCTCCACCACAGACTTCTCTGCCGATACTTCTTTATTATTTTTGCCCTACGTCCCTAATCCAATCAAAACCTCCCTTCAGCTACCACCAGCCACCACTTAGAAAGAACCTGACACATTTAACTGTACAAAAGAACTTAGGCAGGTGCTGATATCTTCAAATAGTGACGAGCGAGGGTTCTATTTTAATGGAAGATAACGTGAGGTAATAATTCTCTAACAGAGGAATGCGAGGTACAAGGACAAATCTGAGGTCCGTGGACCCACAAAATCAAGGAATATTGACTGATTCCCATCTGGAATGAGTCTAACCCTAGTTGATGTATTTTCAAGCTATTTTATCATGCTGAAAATTTCGAGAAACAACAATATCTTGACAGTTCCATGGTATATAAAATTATAAATGTGAAGCCATTTCGAACTCCTTTTTAGAAAGTAAACACTTGTTTCAAAACCCCACACCTGAATTATGGTATACATACATATTTTATATATATTTATAAAATGTGTACAACTTACAAATATATTGACAATCCCCAGTGACTTAATATAATGTCAGCCTTTACATATAAAGTGTTTTAATACATTAAAAAATGCTGTAAATGAAGGACTCCAACGAATAGATCACACACAACCTTTATACTTACATTTGAAGAGCTATAATAACTATTGTTTGTAGCTGAAGAGGTTCTACTGCAGGGTCAGTATCTGGCAGAAGCCATCATATTCTTGCAAGTGAAAGCAACTAGAGAGCTGTGAAATGCACCTGGCTGAAGGCCAGTAGCTGGGGTGTGGTACATCACCATTGGAGCTGGAACTGCAGGTGACAGTGGCAGACCGATATATACAGTGTTTGTATAAATATCACTGAAAACAGAAGTCTCCTCAGTGATGCCTGCAGTAATTGATAACCTTTACACTCTGGACTGTATTGATTAAACCCTTCAGGAGACACCAAATTATTACAATGGGACTTTCTGGGTCAGTGATGCCCGCACAAAGCTTTATGTCCATATGCATGTTTTCAGTGATGTCTGCCGTAACTGATAACCTTTATACCACCCTCACATTGGTCAAGGCATTCAAGCCACATCAAACTATTACAAAGTGTGTTTCTGGATCAATGACTACACAAAGCGTTATGTACAGTATCACATTCTTTTTCTCAGTAATGTCTGAATATATATTGCATACTAGTGAGGAACAGTGTTTAGAAAATCAAACAATGTGCTTCTTTGAGGGATGCGTTTATTTTATTTGTGCTAAATGGAACTTTTTCGTAATGAACAACTTATCAAAACACACAAAGCATTGAAAAGTGGCATTACTGACTGGGTTAGGCTTTGCTTGAACTACTTGGTTGAACTGTAATGACCAAGTTGCCTACTGGGGATTCAATTTTTAATGACTTAATTTAATGTGCTGTCCATTCAAATGTCACCTTGTGAAGTGACAACTTATCAGTTTTCAACTTTAATGGGCGCCCAAGCACAGATAAGCATCATCTGAAACACAGCCCCCTCGGCAAGTCTGAATCTTGGCCTACAGACTTAGATTTGTAAGTAATGTAACTTCTCTCCCCAACACAGTTTCATTTCTAAGTTGGAGACTCCATTCTGGGGATGAACAAGGAAGTAAAAATATAAACACAGCACACCTCGTACCTCCCCCCGCCACCCACCTTTTTTTTTTAACCAACAGCCCTGAAAGACCCTGGTATAAATCAGTGGACCACTGGTACCCATTCAAACTGGATCACTGGGGTGGATGCTAAAACTGCAAGCCAGGTGGCATACTGAGAGCCTGAGTTCCAACATGGTGGGTGTACTTGCAGCAGGGAAATCAGAAAACAGTACAAATCAGAGCTACCCCCAGAGCCGGCTGTTAAACATGTAGCAGCACACCATGCCCTACAAGGGATCAGCATTAAGTTCAACAAATGCTCTTAAATGCTTTCTGTGATTGTTATGGATTGAACTGTATCCCCCCATTCATACGCTAAAGCCCTTACTCCCAGTGCAACTATATTTGGAGATAGGGCGTTTAAAATGGTAATTAAGGTTAAATGAGGTCATAAGGCTGGGGCCCTAATCCGCTATATCTAGTGACCTTATATGGAGAGGGAGTGACACCACAAATTTGAGTGCCCAGAGGAAAGGCCATGTGAGGACACAGGGCGAAGATGGCCTTCTGCAAGGCAAAGAGAGAGGCCTCAGGAAACGCCAAACTAGCCAACACCTTGATCTTGGACTTCCAGACTCCAGAACTGTGAGACAATAAATTTCTGTTGTTTAAGTCACTCAGCCTGCGGTATTTTGTTACGGCAGCCCTAGCAAACTAATATAACAATCAAAGCATTAGAGTGTAAAAAACACCAAGATGCATAACATACAGCTTGTGACCTGAAAGAGCTAGTCACCTTGTTTTGCCATAGACATATGTGGAAGTTATAACGTGTATGTGTGCAAGTGTGTATGTGTGGCCCAAAGGACTAAAGCATTTGACTGGAGGGAGAGGAAACTCTGGTTGGAAGAGGAGGCAAATGAGCTGGGTCTTAAACAGAATTCTGACGGGTGACAATAAAAGGGAAGCCCAGGGCTTCCCTGGTGGCGCAGTGGTTGGGAGTCCGCCTGCCGATGCAGGGGACGCGGGTTCGTGTCCCAGTCCGGGAAGATCCCACGTGCCGTGGAGCAGCTGGGCCCGTGAGCTATGGCCGCTGAGCCTGCGTGTCCGGAGCCTGTGCTCCACAACGGGAGAGGCCACAACAGCGAGAGGCCCGCGTACCACCAAAACAAAAACAAAAACAACCAAAAAAAGGGAAGCCCATAAAGTCAAAGGCAGAGAGACAAGAAAAACAAAACATTTTAAAACATTGTTGGTAATGTACTTTTGTCACAGCTTGGGCTGCAAGGTATAACAAGCACTGCACACAAGCGTTTTAAGATTCATCGGTGAGCTAGAAAGGACCGCTGGACAAGGGCACTGGTTTAAACATGAAAAGAGAGATGGAGGCCACACCTGAGGTCACGAAACCAGCAGAGCCCAGAGCTGAGGACAGATTCTGGAGCTGAACCACCTGTGTTCAGAGCATCGCTCAGAAGTAGTGAGTACAGGAAGAGTGCTTAGATTCATTCCTGGCATGTGCTAAGTGCTATGTAGTCACTAAAATGAGGGCAAACAAACAAAAAGTTTTAATGAACATGGTAGGGATACGGGTTTGAGAGACGATGATCGTATTAGTCAGCTGGGGCTGCTGTAACAAAGCACTGAAGACAGAATGGCTTAAACACAGAGATGTATTGGCTCACACTTCTGGAGGCTGGAATTTCTAGATCAAGGGAGAGGCAGGGCTGGTTTCTTGAGGCCCCTCTCCCTGGCTTGCCGTCGCCCATCTTCTCCCCGTGTCCTCACCTGGTCTTCCTTCTGTACCAAATTTGTGTTCAAACTTCTTTATAAGGAGAGCAGTTACCTTGAATTAGGGCCCACTGTAATGGCCTTGTTTTAACTTGACTATCTCTGAATTCCGTCTCATTCTAAGGTATTAGAAGTTAGTACTCCAATGTTTGAATTTTTAGAGGACACAACTTAGCCCATAACGATGATAAACAGAAAATTAGAAAATGGTGTAACCACTGGTATGCTGTAGTGACTGTGAGAAGAAGAAAGAAAATAAATGATGCTTCCAACACGGGGGTCTATGGACACGACTGGGGTCCACTGGCATGACGATCTACAAGAGCGCAAACACTTTCCCCATCAGGTCATCTTGAAAGAGTGAAAAGCACACACTTTAGGATCAAACAGATTCAGATTAAATCCCAACCCTGCTCTAAGACCTGGAGCATCATCTCTCTAAACCTCAGCAAACACGTCTACAAATAACAAATTATAAATATTCGCTTTGTAGTACTGCCAGGAGGATTAAGTCAGAGAAATTCTGTAAGAGGGTGCAGAACATTACTGAGCACAGAATAAAAGCTGGAGGATTTTTTCTTCATCATGATTCTTGCTGTTATTACAATGTTATGGGGCAGCAGGGAGATAAGTAAGCATGCCCTCACCCCCAAGGTCTACCTCAACATTAGAACTCTCCCATGAAATGCTATCTTTTGCGATGTTGTGTTTATAGGAAAGTGTATTTACACATAACCTTACCCAGCCCCTAGCAGTCATCTGACTAAGGAAGGGTGTGGCATCAATAAAAAGAAGTATATAATGAAAAGATGACGAAATTTACTTTAAACAATTTTGTTCTAAGACTGACCATGTTTACAATGACAATTCTTCCTCTCAAAATTAAATTGAAAGTCAATGTTTACATTTTAATTTTGTTTCAGTCCACTTTCAAACCCCATATGATACACATGACTTGAATGATCTCAGTCTCATTTCAAAAATAAAGAGAAGAAGGTGATCGTGATTTGTCTCAAGGAAATGAAAGCACTATAACGAACAGTTTAGAATTTGATACTCTGCTTAGTGGACCATGAAATGCAAAGTAATTAATTTAGAGATTACGTATTACCACTGGAGCTGAATTCAGAGTGGAGATCGTATTTCATAGCTGAATGTCTGGTGCAGGCAGCACCCTCTCCACACGGCCTCTAGTTAGTATTATGCTACGGAGATACTGCGTTACAGAGCCCAATACAGTGATGATTCTATCAAGAATTGTATAATTCGGTCTTTATATCCACGGAGATGAAGGGAATACGCTGTACGAGACCTTTCCTTCTCCCTCTTCATAGAGTAGCCGTCTTACGTAACTTATAAAGTATGTAAAATTTCAATGTATCACATGGCATTTGCAATAGTTTTATTTTAAATTTAGGGAAAAGTGGCTACACTTAATTGACACACTTAAATGCTATGATACCCTGATTTTAATCATCTTTTAAAAAATGTTCTTAATGATAAAATGTATGCTCTTGCTTTCTTAAATAGAGTACATCAATAATCATCTCATTTTCCTGGATGCCTTAGAGTTTTCATTATCTACTGGCACATTTCCCACCCTAATGCAGGCTTAAGGACAAATTCAGGACTAGCGGGCTGTGTAGAAGGGGGTGGCTTGCCCCCCCCCACCCGCCTCCAAAGTGTCTTAGAGTTCCTTACTTTAGTGAATCCACATGCCTGGATTTTTCTTGACTTTGGTTTTTCACTTGTCTATACTGGGCTGTCAGCTCTCTTTCATTCTTCCTTGTGTCCGCTCATCTGATTTATTTATTTTTTATCATGCTCAGAGGAGGGAGGTAATCCTCAAACACAGCACCGCCTATAACAGCACTCACCTTGGGCAAGTCACTCTCCTGAAATCCGGGGAGGGGGCAGTGTGGTAGAGGAGGACAGATGGAGGGACGCATGGCACATGAAGATCACCTGGCTTACAGAGGTGCATTTGCAGTGACTGCCCAAGACGCTCCTCATTAGTGACAGCTATCTGCCTGCATTCATGAAATTGCCAGAGATTTTCAAAACAGCACTGTGTTATGAATTTATATGACCAAGAATGATATACCTGAAGAGTATCACGGCCCTCCACTCAAGGCAAGGAATAATGCCCGTTGTGTGTGTTCATTTAGTCCATGAGGAGAGGCATGAGATGGAAAGATAATTTCATGAGCTATTAAACATTATCACAACTACCACAAAGCCCTTTAGTTCAAGATATGAGACTATGAGTCACTAAATTATGTTTTATTCATAGGCATTGCATATCCCCTAAAGAGTCTCAAATCTGGGCTTCCCTGGTGGCGCAGTGGTTGAGAGTCCGCCTGCCGATGCAGGGGACACAGGTTCGTGCCCCGGTCTGCGAGGATCCCACATGCCGCGGAGCGGCGGGGCCCGTGAGCCGTGGCCCAGCAAAAAAAAGAGAAAAAAAAGAGTCTCAAATCTGTGAGGAAGAATACTTTTGAAGATTGCTTAATGATTTACTTGTGCATTTGCTGACAATGAAAATCCACTCCAGCTGAAAAAAGTCAAAACAAAATAAATTTTTTTCCAGCCAAAAAACCCAAGAATGAACTTATCATAAACAAAGGACTATGTGTTACTTGTTTGGATGGAACAGGGGACAAAGGAAATTTACTATCCTGCCCTCTTTAGATCAATGAACCTCGATAACTATTTTGATAATTAATCTGAGTACCATTTATGTAGCATGGTAAGAAATCAGTTCTGCTCCCCGAAAACTTGCCTTTTACAAACGTAGATTCCTGGGCTTTGCCTCAGAACTACTAGACCAATCTTTTGAGAATTCTGCATTTTAAACTAGTTTTCCCTGCGATTCTTACGCATATAAAATTTGAGAAGTTCAGCTTTAAGCCTGGCCTTGTGATCTCAGATTTTATTTGTGTTAAATCATTAGAGTATAAAGGAATGCATCCATACAGGGTGTCCCAGACCTTACGTGGATTCTTCGATGCAACCAATGTTAAATAAGCAATATCTCTTCCTAGTTATTCATTATAGAGGAGAAGGGAGCATGTGTCTGTGTGTTATTAACTCATTTAATCAATACTTATCAATTTATTTATTATCTCTTTGTTAGGGAATGAAGCAGTATGCCATTATGTGTTGGGAATAAAACAGTGAGCAAAAGGAGACCTTGTTTTGCTCTCATAAAACATATAATAAAAACATATTATTTCTCTGATGCTGTAAAAAACATGAACGCACACACACAGGTTTTCATTTAGAGAATTAAATTTTAGCTAGTCAAAGCATATGACAGTGGAAAGACCACCCCATCAGTGAGGATGGGTTCATTCTGACACTGCACCAGGTTCCTGCAGCCAAGCCTGCAGGTGGAACGCCTGCCTCCGTTACTAAAACTCTTCAGTAAGTATGGGAGGTGAGGTTTGGGTTTGTAGTTCTGGCTGTAAAAAATTTCCTTTATCCCCAGAAAAGAATTCAGTCCACATTTGGACACCTTGGCATTGGATTAGCAACTTTAGAAAGCTGTAACAATTTAATCCCCAAAGGATTTTTCATACCAATATAATGGTTGAATTATCCTGAGGAAATAACTAGAAGGTTCCAGATAGAACTATACCCAATGGGGCTTTTTCAATCTCAGTGTATTAGCAATGGCTAATAGTTATCTGTTCATATTTGGAAAGTCCTCCTTTTTCTTCACCTTCTCTCCCAAAATACACACACACAGACACACAGACACACAGACACAGACACACACACACACACACACACACACACACACACACACACACACACACAGGAGAGGCCTCGGACATGGCAGCAGTCAATATATTTTAAAACTTACATAATAAAACTAAATATTGAGCACAAAATTTATAGAAAACCACTTGTTTAGACTGCATATGATCTCTAGATCTTTACAAAAAGCTGGCGATGAAAAGTGTTTTCACACCTACTTCATAGATGAAGAAACGCAGAGAGACTGAATAACTTGTCCAAGGTCAGACATCTGGACAGGAGTTACTCTGGGCTGTGTCTTGCCAACAGCCTAAGCACTTTCATTACATCATCCACAGCAAGGGAAGCTCTTGGGCACACAGAGGGGCTTGCGATGGAATTCGTACCTTGATGTTTCAGGGTACTCTCTTCCCCTGCTCTGATTTTCACATGTTCGTGAAACAGACAACAAAACTTAAGGGGCCTGAGTGAAGTAATCTAAACCTCACCTCCAACATCACATCTCCTTTTTATCGTGTGCTTATTGAGGGCAGGGAGGAATGAATGCCGTCTCCCCACACTTTGTATCTGGCACGGTGCTTTCCTGCCGCACCCTGAGGCGTGATTCTTACTCCATATGTGAAAACCGTTGTTGCCAGGTCCCTCCTGTTGCAAGTTCTGTGATTTCTATTAAGTGTCCCAGCAAGTTAGGGGCATCTATTTTTATGGCAGCCTACCAGCCTTTGATGGAAGATTCCGGAACAAAAATCTTATCATCTGTGTTCAATTGGTTCATCCAGGGTTGAGCACCCCCTAACTCTTTAAAAATATCATTGTCAACCCCTTCCTCTTTCCATTGTGCTCGCAGACAACATTCATCTCCACATATTCCTTTTCAACAACAACCCTCAGGCAGAACTCAGAAGTCTTTTTAGCTATCAGCAGTCAGATGGTCCTTTACTTCCAAAAATAAAAATAAAAAAAAAATGATTCACACAGGGTACTTTTTAAAGGCTGTCTTTGGCTATTTAATCACACGCGTTTCTTCATCCTTTAATTGGAGGCCTTGCTTTGAGCCCACAAACCCTCCTCTTCATGCCACAGGCGTTCTGTTGCTACACTAAGTTCTGTCTTCCACACTTATTTATCCTTCTGAAGACTTTTTAAATTATGCTCCCCGCTTGGATTCCATATGTTCTAACTCCTTCGCTAATCTCCAGTTCTGTGTTACGTCCTCTTTCTTGTATTCTTTTTTCTCAGACTTTGTTTCCGGCCACGCCGGGTCTGTTATTTTCTTTCTCTTTAATCATCTCCTCCATTAATTTCCCAAGCTTCACCACCCCACCACCTTCCTCTTGTCTTCTACAGATTTCAGAGAAACCTACTTCTTCTGAAGTAAGTATTCCCTGATTCCTTTCAAATGTTTAAATTTTTCTTCCTTGCTGTTTTCATACCTAACCTGCATTCACCTCAAGCCTCATCACATCCCCTCCCCCTGTGGTCCATCACCATCACTCGCCATGCATTGTCTGAAGCCCCTATCAGGGCGTTCCCTTATCTTCATCCCCGGAGACATTGCCGCCTTCATAATGGGAAGTGTTACTGCTTTCTGATTTCTCTTCTCCCTTTTATTTTATTTTATTATTATTATTATTTTGCGGTATGCGGGCCTCTCACTATTGTGGCCTCTCCCGTTGTGGAGCACAGGCTCCGGACGCGCAGGCTCAGCGGCCATGGCTCACGGGCCCAGCCGCTCCGCGGCATGTGGGATCTTCCCGGACCGGGGCACGAACCCGTTCCCGAACCCGTGTCCCCTGTATCAGCAGGCGGACTCTCAACCACTGCGCAACCAGGGAAGCCCTCCCTTTTATTTTAAATTGTTGAATCTATCCCAGCTGTGCCTGCCTCACTTTTATTACGATATGTGTTCAACCAGTTTGCACAGGTATGAATCTTTTCCTTACAAAGGTTACTGATGATTCTCTTTTTTTCAGGAAGCAATGCCGTGCCCTTGTTCTCCATAACTAAAGTAACGTTCCTTACCACATGTTCATTTATTTCAATGGATTGTGGAATCACACACACAGCGTGGAGGACTCCTACGCCAGCCAAATCCCTTCTTTGACTAGCAGCGGTAATCCTCATTCTGACTTGCCAGTTTTATTTTAATTTTATGTGACACTATGTAAAATCCTAAACTCACTTTCTGATTTTAGCTGCACGTGTTTAAATAGAAAAAAACCATTACAAACAAGATCACTAAATTTTCCACGTTTGCTTCAATGCTGAGAAAAAGAAATATCTTTGTCCTTGACTTGCTAAACAGAATGACACAGTTCTCTTTATACTTCGAGATTTTTTTCTCTTGTTGTCACCTCTAAAGTCAACTTTATCTCTCCATTGCTTTGAAGCTACTTGTTTTATGGGATTTGAATTAAAGACAACATATCCTCCTAGGTCAATTCTAACTAAATTAATGATCAGGGTCCCTTCCAAGACCAGCCTGTTACAAAGCCAATTGTTGTCCTTTCTGAAGGAGGAAGAGACACACACACACACACACACACACACACACACACACACACAGAAGAACTTTTTAAATTCAAACACCTCTTTTTTTAAAATTAATTAATTTTTTGGCTGCTTTTGGTCTTCGTTGCTGCACCTGGGCTTTCTCTATTTGCAGCGAGCGGGGGCTACTCTTCATTGCGGTGTGCAGGCTTCTCATTGCGGTGGCCGCTCTTGTTGCAGAGCATGGGCTCCAGGTGTGTGGGCTTCAGTAGTTGTGGCTCACGGGCTTCAGTAGTTGTGGCTCACGGGCTCAGTAGTTGTGGCTTGCGGGCTCTAGAGCACAGGCTCAGTAGTTGTGGACACGGGCTTAGTTGCTCCGTGGCATGTGGCATTTTCCTGGACCAGGGCTCGAACCCGTGTTCCCTGCCTTGGCAGGCAGATTCTTAACCACTGCACCACCAGGGAAGTCCCCAAACACCTCCTGATATATTCTTAGAGTAACAGCCTACTAAGGCAATATGCTCAAATATACAGATTATTAATATGCTCAGATATACAGATTATATACAGCTTATCTAGTTGAATTTCCTCCTTCTCCCATTCATCTCACACATGAAAAAAAATCTTTCTTTTGAAATGATTTTAGAACATTCCTCTTGTCTTTATGAAACCTTAAAAAGAAAATCAAATAAACAAATCAACTTTCTTTCCTTTTCCATTTCCTGTTCTCTGTTTTTCTTTCTTTCTCTAACACATTTTTTTTCATGGTCTTTTAAATAAATTCCTCCAAAATTCTCATTGACAAATCAGAACTACAGAGAGGAGAAGAAAATACTGGGTCTGTTATGTCCAAATTCTACACTTCTACTTTTTCTGCTGCCGTTCTGACAGCCCCTTGCCCTTCCGTACTACCCTGCCCTACATGTCCACAAGCCCTGGTCCACTGGCCTGACTTGCTACGTGATCTCCTATCTCAGGTCAAGTGCTCAGCCCACAGGATCTATACTGGACTCTTTCGCACCATATCCCAGCCATTCCTAAGTGAGAGAAAGGGAACAGTATTCACGTAGAGGCTCTTTTGTACGTCTGTTCACCAGATGTTCACTTTTGCTTGTTTCCTTTAATCCTTCAAGTTCAGATTAATCTAGAGTAGACTCAAGTATCAAGAAAATCTGTTTTCACACACACAGCATTTCTATGACGTTAGTGAAGAGCATATACTATTACTCCTCTTTTCATAATTAAAGACTTGCAAAAAAAGAAACCAAATAATGCGATGAAGTTCCTCAAGAACATCAGTGAGAACGCACGATGGGATGCTCGTCCTCTGACATGTCCACAGCTCTAGACCCGTAACACCACCGGACGTCCTCACGGCCCTACTGTCTGCCCTATGCGGTGGTTTTATAAGTTACTAAATCACACGTACAGTCCTCTGGTGTGTATGTGAGGGTGTGCGTGTGTTCAGGGAGAACTGAGAGAACGGCAGGGTAAGTCTACTTGATTTTACTGACTTTTTGGCAAATTCTCAAGGAGTAAATCAAAATTCTCTTTCGAAATAATTAAAAACTACATAGTTTTCCTTCATACGTACAATGGGCTAAAATTCATAAAATTTTTAAAATTGGGAACTAGTAGTTTTAATAATTTGGGAGACTATTTCAACTGTTTCCCATGAAATAGATATTAGAAGTTAAATATAGGAACTCAATTGTGTATAATTCAATAAATGTAATACAGCTCATATTAATGAAATGCTACCAACAGGCCAGGCAGCACGCCGAGCAGTTTACATGCCCTGCTTCACTTCATCCGTACAACGGCTTTATGAACTAGGTGGCTCTGTTACCCACATTTTACAGATGAAGAAACTGAGAATAGTAATTAGTATAAACCTGAACAGTGTCTTATAGTAAGTAACAGGTAGGGCTGCAATTCAAACCCAGAAGTCTGGCTACTCTTAACCATCAATGCTACATCACGTTACAGATATGTTTATATTGCTACCATATATAAAATGTGTTACTGCAAAGCTTCCTCAGATATTAGAAATATTTTCTGTAATGAGATCCCAAAGTGACTTTTGTGTATATTCATTTATTTTTTGCTGTTTTGTTTTTGTTCTTTATTATTACATTTTTCTATATATGATACATAGATATTCAAAAGTGTGACTCTGCCTAGGGGGCAGTTCTGACACAAAAAACTATGCTCTTAAAGGAAAAGCACTTTTTAAATTTGAATTTCAGCGTCTAATATTAATATGACTACTGTTTGTTGGTTTGAATCAGTGTGTATTATTTGTGCAACTACGATCTATAGCAAGACGTAATTAAGCCTCAGAAAAATAACACGGTGATACTTTGCAAGATCATCAGATAATAACTTGTTTTGATTCCCTGAGGAACTAATATCAGTTCAGTCTTTTTAAATGGGGGGAAACTGATAAATATTTGCTATTAACAAAAACGACATACAGAAAAGACAGAAAAAGGAGGCAAACACAGAAATAAGTAAATATCTAAAAGAATTATGTTCAAAAAGAAGTAGAAAATCAGATTTAAAGATAGTAAGAATTAATTAAAAGGCACAAGACTTTCTTAAAAAGACATCACAGTAAAATGAGAGATTACAAATATTTCATTTTGTAGTCCATGTTGAAAAAATTAGATTTAGCAAATATTTTGGAATGTGTCAGTGCAGATGAATAAAATGTTGCATTTTAGAGGTTTAATTGTTTTTAATGTCTGAGCAATATCTAACAAAAGCATGTTTATTAATAAAAGCAATTATGCATGTATTTAAACATGCATGTCGAACATCTGTTTTGTGTGAAGCAACATACAAAATAAACTATATTATTGTTGTTTAAAAGCTCCTGTACATTTTGGTAAAATACATCTTTTAAAACTACGAAGAAAAAGAAAAAGAGAAGATAGAGCTTTATATACTTAGAGCACAAACCACTATAAGCACTATTCACCACCCTACCCTGAAAAGAAACTTTGAGTTACTACAGTTGACTGCCCTAATGTTATTTATCAGAGCAATTCACTTAATCCTGTATGCTTCCTGGGAACTGCTAATACTGGACTCTTCCTCCTTGAAGGTACTAATGAACAATGAAATGACTCATTTTATTAAACTTAGCATATAATATGTAATGCATATCAGGAACAGATACACATGACCTGATTATAAATAAGGGTGTCTGCCAAAAAATGTGTGTATTTCAGCACTGCTATAACCATCAAACCGGGATTTCATAACTTAGACCAGTCTTTCAGAAAAACACTTCCAGACTAAACATATCTAAAAAGCCATAGATACTCTGATAGCATAGAGAAGATACGGCTAGTCTAACTCTTAATGAGCAAATTAACCCTGGTCATGTGCAATCAAACTGTATACGGATGAATAAATTCAAATATCTTTATAATGAATGAGAATTTCAAAATATGGGTTACATTGGACCTTTGTAGGAAGACTGTGGTCTACTTTTACCTTCACAAGTATCCTGTTAATATCCAATCAAATGCTCATGATTCCTGAGTGACAAGGAGGCACAGTCAGTAGCAGAGGGTAGATAATGACTTCTTAAAGAGTCAGCCCCTCATCTGACAACATGAAACTCTGTATTTGTGACCGTGACCCTCTGGCAGCCTGGATGAGAAGGGAGTCTATGAATCTGTGATTACTTGTATAGCCCTTTGATTTTAGAAAACAATAGAAAGGGACAGAAACGTATATTATTAGGATAAAACTATGGAAGGAAAAAGAGAGTAGGTATTGTTCAAGTAGGATGTATCACAGTAGTGCACATTCAGTTTTTACACAGTAGTGAGTTGGGAGATTTATGCATATTTACAGAATGTTAGGGGAATTTTCTGCTAAGTAGAATACAATTAAGATCATGTAGATTTCCAAGTAAGACAATCTTCTGTATAGAAAACCAGTTCAAGTCAAGGCTTCTGAAGAAACTGCAATCAACTTCAGTACTTTTAAATGTTACAAGCTATAAATATGTGTGTGTGTGTGTGTGTGTGTGTGTGTGTGTGTGTGTGTGTGAGAAATGGCTGCAATGAACTGTCATCCTGGGTCTGGACAGTTACATGTACTTTGGAGCCAATCCAGAAACATTAGATGAGCCTTTAACTAACTGAGGTAATTATGCTGATTTCTTTTGGAATGTACTTCTTTGAAGTCATGTTTAGTTTTCCTTCCAACTTTCATGACATGTTTATTGAAATCAAGTATAATTACTCAAGGTTTCCTTTCCGTGCCAACCGACAATTTCTTGGTGGTGTTTTATACTAGTATTTGCTTCTAGATGATGATTATTCAAGAGCTGAGTATTAACAGTTGTCACACGACTGAATATCTGGTTTCCATATTCTTTAACACTATGAATAATAGTTTTTAAACAACTGACAGAATGGCTACACGTAATTTTTGATTACCACGCTCTAACTTATTTAAAGTAAATGAAAAACACTATAAAGTAATACTGAATGGACTCTCTGTTGACTATATTTAATGGCATCTATGCAGAAAATAACAATCCATCATGTCGGGTGAATCTTCTACAGTGAAAGAAGTGCAAGTTTTGCTCTTCGGTTGTAAAGAGTATTCACGTTACAGATCTAACCCTGAATTAATGGAAGGACACTATACTTGGTTTCAATATTTGTATTTATATGAGGCTGCTTTTAAAGGAAAACGTAAGTTTTATAAAAGAAAAGGGTTATGATAGTTTGAACGCCTTCACAGTCAGAGAAGGAGGAATCGTTTTGTAAATATGAAAGTAGTGTTCTTAATTGTTAGGGCTTTTCTTTAGCAACAGTTGCCAGCCCAAGGGCAAGTGCAAGACACAGCAGACATAAAGAATCTCAGCGCCACTATTTTAATTGCTGGCATTCATAGCATTTAGCAGTCGGAAGTCTCAAAGGAAAACAACTACTTTCATTTCACCTCCTGCAGCCACCCTGTCGGGGGAGAGGTCTGGGCTCAGAAAATGCGGCTCATTAAAATGAAGAATTTTCCCCGACTTTGATATTCACAGTTCACTGGGGACTCACTACCTGTTCACCGCGCCATTTCGTCTGGAAGGAGGTTGCAACACAGCAGACTCTACCTTAATTAAACTTCTTTAATCAAATTCATTAGGTCTCTAACATTTATAAAACATGTTGAATTATGCTACCGATATTCTTAGTATGTATTTTTTAAATTGTCAAGTTTTTTCCTTCCCTTATTTAATTGGTGCACTGAGCAAAATTCAGAACAATACTTTCATCTGCCTCATAAATGTCTTACTGGCATGCAAGGTACATGCTTTTTGTATTTTCTTACGAACAACTACTGCTGCTTTCAGATGCGTATACCTATTTTCTCAGCCCATACACATTTAGTTTTACAGTCATTATCTGGGAATGGAGGATTTGTTATTTCAAATTGAATTTTGTAAATAAAAAAGTCTTAATATTCTACTACTTACCTTTATTACCATATTGCAATTAGAGGAGAAAGGTTTAAAACAGTCATTCTTCTAAAAAAGCTCAACATGGTAACACACAATCACATCAATACACTAATTGAGTAGTAATTGTTTATAATAGAGATATTGACTTTAGACTTGTAAATATTTCTTCTGACTAGCTGGCTTCTGGGCAGACTACAAAAGAACCCATTCTTGTGCTTCCTGAGAAATTTTTGTTCTCTCTTTAATAGCTGTGAATAACTTTTTTGGCTTTTGGCACAAAAGGGCTTTGTAGCTTCTTCAACATCCCAGCAGAGAAAATGGAGTTTCTTGGGCAAAGTTTAGTGATCCCTAAAATTCTTACTCTGTATGTAAATGTCAATTTATAAAATGATAGCCCAAGAATTAGACACAAGTATTATTTCTTATTTTAGTAAACATTAAATAAGTGCAGGACAATAAAAATGAGAGAGCAACAGGAAGGTCTTAAATTTGGGGTTGAACAACCTGATAGTACAGGAAAGTTATTAATGTCACTAAAAGTACAATTAATGTCTTTTGTGCAACTCATAGGCTTATTCTTTGTAGGGAACAAGCTATATAAGAATAATTCACCTTGATGAAGTTATTACATTTGAATTTAATCCACTGCAGATATAGACACAGCATGCCAAGATATGTAAGGTACCAGAAGTGTCCTAGAAAAACTTAAAGAGATAATCACTGAAGGTAAGTACCTGAAGATAAGGTGATAAAAGTACATGGGGGTCAGACTACAAAATGCTTTGAATGCAGAATTAAGGATTTTATATTTTAAGCTATGTAGAGCCACTGAACATTTCTGAGTAACAGATTTGACATAATTTAAATCATTTTTAGGAGCAATAATCAGATTATGGTACATAGAATGGATTAGAGCCTGAAAAAATTACAGACAAAGGACATGAACTGGGGAGACGGATCATCTGTTCTGAGTTGACAGGAGACTATATTAAGATCATGATAAAAACAAGGAGTGAAGGTAGAAGATATTTTGAAAGAACACAACCTTTGGAAATGCAGAACTAGATATATGGAGAGCGACAGTAACCTGATGTAAAAATTCGGCAGTCTGACATACCGTACAACTAAGGAGGTCATAAGAGTATGTGAGGGCTTCCCTAGTGGCACAGTGGTTGAGAGTCCGCCTGCCGATGCAGGGGACACGGGTTCGTGCCCCGGTCCGGGAAGATCCCACATGCCGCGGAGGGGCTGGACCCGTGAGCCATGGCCGCTGAGCCTGCGCGTCCGGAGCCTGTGCTCCGCAACGGGACAGGCCACAACAGTGAGAGGCCCGCCTACCGCAAAAGGGTACGTGAGAACGCTAAGGAGAGGAGAGAAAAGGCAAAGAAAGGAATTGAGAATTTAATTTTGGGAATACTCCACATGGTGTAGGTAGGAAGAAGAAACATGTATAATTAAGGAGAGAGTGTTGTCAATAAATTAGGAAGAGAACTAGAAAAGGAAGCATCCTCATTAAAGCCAACAAAGGAAAGAGTTGGAGTAGGAAGGCTCATCGAAGAGTGAAATACGAGCAAGGATGAGAAAAATCAAGGCTGGCGACGGCCAGAGGACTTGGAGATGTGGATGCCGTGGGTGAGGACAAAGCAAGGCTACAAATCCAGGGCACACTGGGCGGTAAAGACACGCGGCCCAGGTTAGGGTTAGCCTGCTGAGAATGGCAGGGCGTGAGAGGCAGGGAAAGAGTTACAGAACAAAACGAAGGATTTTTTTTTTAATGAGGAAGGAGATCTAAGTTTATTGGGATAGAAAATGGAAACAGAACATGAAGAAGGAGACACTGAAACTGGTGAAAACGTAAGTGCAGGAGTTAATGGAGGAGAAGTGAGAAGTCATGGGGCACGCCTTATACCACTGATCCTTCCTCTGTATTGGCCACACTCACTGCACACCTGAACAACCATTTTTATCAGTGACCTAGAACTATTTCAGCAGTGACCGTGTTCGTAGTGAATCCACCGGGAGTCACAGTATATTAACATATTATATTGTAAGAAGGGGTAAACCTGAACAGGTGTACCTTTATTGGACTTTCCTCAAGTTTCCTGTAAGTTCAAAGTCTCAACCCAAAGAATACATATTTACTGAGGTGCACAGAAGAGCACTCTGATAGTGCTTGAAATGATAAACAATATCCTTTTGAACATGTAGTTTTAATCAGAAAACCACAGAGGGAGGAAAAATAAAACACTTGTGACACACACTCACAGTCACTTTGAGAACTGTTATCTGCGAACAGCCACTTTAATATGAATGATGTAACTTTGGGCTATTCCTAAAAAAAAAAAATCACAGGGGCCATAGCTCCTAAGCATCAGAAGTCTAGAAAGAATGTCCAATTGTTATAAATTATGAAGCTAAATACAGAACATTTTGTTTGTGTCCAGTAGCCAGTGAGGAAGAACTATAACTGGGTCAGATTATGATTCATTTATTTCCCAGGGGATGTTTTTTCCCTAGGTACACGGGAAGGAATAGCTTTGAGATTTTCTGTAACCCTCTCCTTGATCTCAGTGAATTCACAGCTAACCTCTCTAACACCTGCAAGTAAAGCCATCCAAATCACTTAAGATCACCCTGGGACTACATTAAAAAAAAAGTCTGCTATCATTTCTTGATCTACAGAATTCAGAATTCTCCTAACCTCTTCTTTGCCTTTTTCATAGCTTTTACTCTTAGATTTCCAATTTTACCAATCCAAACACATTTCAGCTCCAATTTCAGTTGAGTTCCTTGAATTGACAGCTATGATTTTGACCTAACATTCCCAGCCGACTTGGGCATGTCTTTAGGTCATAAACTCAAGGTCTACCTTTATCCTTTATAGGACACGACATTAGGTACAAGGTACAAATGGGAAAGTGGAAATGACCAGTTTGGCCCAAGCTACAGTCACCCAACATCTAATAAGAGAAGAGGACCAAACAAATTATAAATCAGGACTTAATTCTCAGATCTGTCCATTTACCTGGTATCATCTGAAATTTGTTTTTCAAGGAGATTGTGAGTCATTTGGTGACAATGTTTTACTCCAAAAGAAACAAATCCAAATCAAAATATAAGATATAAATATGGGCAGGAGAGCCTGAATAACTGAGTTACTTTTCTGCAACATTTCCACTATTGCGGTAAGAACAACGTACATACGTATATACGAGCTACAAGTAGGTAATTTTGGCGATTCTGCATAGGATTAAATGCTCTTTTATTTGTTTTCAAAACTGGCATTGCACAATATAAAGATGAATGTTAAAATTTATGCTAATAATTTAATTTTTTTACTTAGAATGGTATTAAATAAAACATTTTTTTTTAAACACAACTTCAAATTGTGAGAGGGTCTGTGGAAGAAAAGAGAAAGCTTTACATTGTAGTACCTTCAAACATACTCTTTTCTTGCCTTTTGAACAAAGGGTACAGGTTTTCCACTGTGCCTCCCAATTTGCAGCAGGCTCTGCTCTATGACATTGGAGGTGAGATCTTCATGATAAAATTTTTCAAAACTGAAAAGACTGGAGACGTCCATTTCAGGCATAAGGAAACATCAGTGCAAATGACTATAGACGGGAACAAGCCAATTGTGTTTGTGAAACAGAAAGAAAGCCAACATCTCTGTAACAGCAAAGAAAGTGGTCCAAAATGAGGCCAGAGTTGTAGGCTGCGGCCAGATCACATAGGCCTTAAGAGATTTTCTCCTCTCTGTATTGGATAGTTTATTGAAAGTTTAACACAGAGGAGGTGCATGACTGATAGAGATCATAAAAAGATTATCTTGTTACAACAAAATGGACTGAACTATTGCCAAAGGATCCGCTCTAAGTTGTTACAAACACTTAGAAATGATATGTAATATGTAACAACAATCACCAACACTTAAAAACGGTGAGAGCTCAGGGTTTGAAATACTTTTGCTTCCATACAGAATAGAGAACAACTCACTGGCACAAGGAAGTGGAGAACAGGCTTGGAGTGACTCAAAGAAACCAAAACCTCCTACACAGATCGTTAAGATGAATCAGAACCCGATTAGTAAGACGGTGGGAGATTTGAACACCATATGCAAACTGGATGCAAGAGACATTTATTAGAATGTATGCCAAAAAGCGAATGCATATTAATTTCAAATGAAAACATGCATAAATATTCTTAAGTGACCCTGACAAAAAGCCAATGAAGTAACAGCATATAGGCCACATAATCTGACAAAACAAACTCAACTAGACAGCTAATATATCCCATAGATTTTCAACTATGAAGCACAATTATAATAATTCACAGATCATATAAAACATGGAAATAATTAACTATTTAGAATCAAATGACTTTGAAGCACTACCCACCAAAATTTATAATATATCTAAAGTGGGATTAGACAGAAATGTATGAAATTAGATGTAAGAAAAAAAAAAGCTGGACATTTAAGAGAAAAGCGCTCACTTCAAGAGGTCAGAAAAATGACAAAAGAGGAAGAACAATGAAAGTAAAGTGAAGAAATATTAAGATAGAAGCAAAAATGTAAAATCGAAAATAAATATATCATAAAAGATCGAAGAAACCAAGAATGGATTTTTTTTAAAAAGCTAATAAAATGGACAAACCTCTAACAAGACTGATCAAGAAGTTGCTAATAAAATTTTAATAATAGAAAGTGGGCAAAATTAAAGAAGGAGACAAACAAAAGTATCATAAAAGAATACTCAGAAGAACTTGACATCAATAAATTTGCAAACTTAGAAAACAGAAAAATCTTCAGAAATGTTGTCACAGATTTTATCAAGTCTTCAAGGGACCAATCACTCTTTTGTTGTAGAAACATACTCAGAGAATATCTTTTTATGAGACTAGTTTATTTTTACAGAAAACTTCATTAATGAACATTATAAAAATAAAAATGGTTGCATGAATACACATGCAAAAATGTTAAATACTATATTAAAAACTGGTTTTAACCAAATATAAAAAGTACCACATGCTCAAGTAGGGTCCACACTGCAAATGCAAGGACGAGGTAACATTAGAGAATCGTTCACTGTGATCTACCAAAGTATGAAGCGGGGGAAAAATACGATCATCTCAAAAGTGTGTAGCAGAGCACTTAATGGAATTCAACATCCATCACATGTATCTACAAAATAACACAAATCAAGCTAGGAATTGTGTTTAATTTTATTAACTCTAAAGGGTTTCCACTAAAATTCTATAAAACATCATTCAAATGATACTTAAATTACTCAGAAGTCCAATTGCTCCATCACGCCTTCCTACTCAACATTACAATGGAAGGTCCAGTCAATAAGACTGGACAAAGAAATATGGGCATAAAAAGTGGACGAAAGAAGAAAGAAGAAGAAATTTCTTCTTCTTTTAAGAAGAAATTTAAAAATATTGTTCAGTGATAATATGATTATTTGCATAGAAGTAGTGAGAATGTATAAATAAGCTAGACAAAGACAAATAAGAATCCTGGATACCAGATACCTTTTAAAAAAATCAACAGCATTCCTCTGTAACAGCAATACCAAATTAAATGGTGTTATTTTATTAATCCTAATCAAAACCGCACAAACCTTTAAAGTAATAGGTAATAAATCTAAAAAATGGTATGGCGTTTATATAATTACTATAAAATTGTATTGAGAGACACAAAAGGAGACCTAAATAAATGAGAAAAGAGGCCATGATTACGGATGAAAATATTTGAGAGTAAGACTGTCCACTGCCTACTAATTAATCTATAAAATGAGTTTAAGTTCTCCCCTAACATAGATTTTTTTGTTCTTAATTTTTTTTTTAATTTAAAAATATATTTTGAGGACTAAGTCCGACAGGAATATATCTGGCTTTGAATGAGAGGAAAACAAATAACAGCTTCAAGCAAGCAAGACCAGAGGCTGACAGTCTAAGTCTGGTGCAACGGCTAGGGAAGGTCATTAAGGCAACTCCTACCGGCTCCATCACCCTGGGTGTGTGGCTTCTATCATGTTTAAGAGCGGCTCCTGTAACTCCAGGCAAGTGGTTGTGTTATACAAAGGAAGAAGCGAGAAAGGGCAAAATAAGACAGATGGGGAAAAAAGCAAACAAACAAACCTTCAATCCTACACTTCATCTACAACTCTGACAAATGGCATCCCAAGAGCAAGAAATTCTGAGAAGAGAAGTTTTTTAGGTTTCCAGTTCTCTATTACAGAGAAATTCAACAGAACGTGAGCTTTGTGAAGGCAAAGATCTTTGTTTTCTTTATAGATGCTTTCCAATTGCTGAGAAAAGCATCAGAAATATAGGAGACAATCAATAAATGACAAATTCAAGGCAAATGGTCATTCTGAATGAATATGGGTAGCCAGTTTATTGTATCTTCCTAACAGAGCAAAAGGCCAAGAAGAGTCAAGAGAATGGTGAATAGTTTGATTGAGATTGGGGTGGGGGATTGCTCTTCGAGATGTAAAGATTTATAACACAGTTATACGTCTTAAAGCAATTAAAAGAGTGCGGTAGTATATTTTATTACGTCAATGGACAAAATAGAGAAACTTAAAACAGACCCACACAAATATGGAAAATTGGCATATGACATGTAGCACTGTAGGCCAGCCAAACGGTGTTTGGACAATCAGCCATTCATGAGGGGAAAGAGTAAAGTAAGATGTTGACCTCACATTGTATATTTTAAAAAATCCACATGTATCAAGAACATCAATGACAAATTTAAAATTTTGAACTTTTAGAATAAAATCTAGAAAAACATCTTTGTTACCTTGAGATGATAAAATTATTAAGATTAATAAATTATACATCATAAAGGATAATACTGATAAATTCAACTATATTATAATTAAAATTTCTTATTTGAGAAAATACACACAATTAAAAGACAAGCCACAAACTAGAAGAAAATCTGTGACTTTAACAGTTGACAAAGCAATACTACATATGGTTTACGTACACATACACATGTTATTAGCATACAACGAGATCAATAAGAAGAGTACATATGAAGATCAAAACACAGTGAGGAAAGATGGGTATTGAGAATAAATAGAAATAATAATTTTTTAAAAAGTCAACTTTTTTACATTATTTCATTCTCCACAAAGTAAAGCTACGAGGTTATTATAACAAAATGTTAACACCCCTTAATTCTATGAGGTAGACACGGGGATTCTGTTGCATTATTTTCTGTACCTTCCTATTTGTCAACATATTCCATTTGAATTCATTCTCGTGTCCTACAGAACTGTCCTACCTGCTTTGTTGGGAAGGAATTGTAGGTGGCTGGCTTTGGAAGCAAGGGAATCACCTGGGCTGCTGAGGCAAGAGTACAGAAAGGAAGATGTTGGGGATTTGGTTTGGGGTGGTATTTGTAGGAATGAACCTAGGATATGTTTGGACTTAGAGACTGACTGGCTAATAATCAGAAGGAAGTGTGGCCAAATAAATTTGATAAATGCAAAATAACCCGCAGGTTTTGGTTTGAGGGACTGAGCAATGATAATGCCATTTCAGTGATGAGAAAGGCTGGAGGAGATGCAGGTGTGGGACAAAAACCTGACTGGGGGCGGCATCTTTTTTAGTTATGTTTGCATGCCTGTTAGACATCCTTGTAGAGATACAGTTGGATGTACAGTTTGCAGTTTAAGAGACAGGTCTAGGTTGACCTTGCAAATTGTGCTGTTATCTGCACTGAGATGGTTCCAGTCAAAAGCCTGGATGAAATACCTAGGGAGAGAGTACAGATATGAGGGAAAAGAAAGGGCCCCGGCTCGGTATACTTCAATATTTAGAGGCTGGATATAGAAAAAGGAGGAGGAATCAGAGGAGGACGAAGAGAGGAAGGGTGGGAACAGAAGAAAGAAGGAAGTAACATCGATACGGAGATACAGGGGGCAGGTGTCAGTAAAGACCCAAACTTCAAATGTGTAGGAATAATAAACCCTTTCCGAACACTGACTGTTAACTGGGACATAAGTAACTAACGGATTCTGAGCCACAGGGAGTAACCTTAAGAAGTAGAGCAGTGAGAACGGAAGACATCTTAAAATTGCTACACTATGTTTTTACGCAGACAGGAATGGTCCATCGGAAAGGGAGATATTAAATATTTGGTGGAGAGTCATAACTGTTGGGTGGATTGCCTGAGAAAGCGGGGGTGGATATGATTCTGAGCACAAAGGTCACTGTTCCTTCTATTCATTGTGAGAGATGTACAGATAGCACAGGTACAATTAATATTGGTAGTTGGTAGATGTCTATGAAAGGAATAGAGAAATTCCTCCTTGTGATATGAAAATAACATAGTTTTTATCCTAATTTCTAATTACTTTGCTATTGCATACAACTGGGTGGCAAATATGGGAAGGTCAGATCCGGGGACAATTATGTTGGCGTTATCTTTTATATACCGGAAGTGGACTGCAAAGCTTCTTCCAGGCCATGTTTTAAATTTACCCAGTTATGTTTTACTGAAGCCAATGTCCAGGTATTTCTCACACTATGAAATATTCTAATGACTTTTTATTGCTAAAGTTTGTCTATTTCATGTATACTTTTATAGAAACTGCTCCGATCAACTGCCTCAGATCCAATGTCAAATAATATGACGATACTGCCTTCAAAATCATTTGAAGCTAAGTACTTCCCTGGGCCTGATAGCAGTGTAAAAATGTCTGAACCCTAGGGAATATCTGAATGTTCAAAGTACACCATTCCCTTACCCCTTACTCAACTCTCACTGAGTGAGAAATAAACAAACACTGTGTTACATATAATGAATTCTATGTGAAAGGATTTCTACATTTCTTTTTTTTTTTTTTTTTTTTTTTTTTTTTGCGGTACGCGGGCCTCTCACTGTTGTGGCCTCTCCCGTTGCAGAGCACAGGCTGCGGACGCGCAGGCTCAGCGGCCATGGCTCACGGCATGTGGGATCTTCCCAGACCGGGGCACGAACCCGCGTCCCCTGCATCGGCAGGCAGACTCTCAACCACTGCGCCACCAGGGAAGCCCTCTACATTTCTTAAAATAACGTATCATTTAAGTAGCAAACTGTTACAATTAGGTGAGCAATCAAGATGTATATTCCAACTCCCCCAACTGTTGCAACTGATTAGATTCATGTTTGAAAGGATACTAATCTTTCTTCTAATAGTTTTAAAGTGGTATTACTTTAGACCCAGAGACAAGAATCGTAGCTTTATTTACTGATGTAGAATTGTGGAATGTTAAAAGCTGGAGGAGATTTAGAGATTTAATCCAATTCCCTCTTTTTTCAAATGAGGAAATTTAGGAATTTTAAGTTCAGTGATTTGCCTGAGTTAGGAAAAGAGCTGAGATACAAATTCTAATTTCTTATTTAGGCAAGAATTTATTCCAGCTTACATTTATTAGGTCATTACAACATGGACTCCATGTTGTAAATATATTTGCTATTTATCACCTGCTGCTGAGTTTATAAACTGTCTGCACTGATGCTAGTTGATTTATGTTGATGCTTCTCAACCATTTCTAACGCAAACCTACTTCTGAAGAGGACACACCTCCTGGGAGTGGGGTTAACCTCCCCCATTTCTATCCCCAACTCTGCCGAGACTCACTGCTGCTTCTCTGACAGTGGGATTTTGAGGAATTTTATTTTCCAGCTTTTATTACAGAAATTGTTACAATACCAAGCATTTTTTTTTTCCAAAGTAGACGTCTTTAACCTACTCTGATTGTTACACACAACCCCCCTTCACAACACACACACACACACACGTACTGAATCAGTGAATCTCATCTCTGATTAAGATGAAAACTCCTAGAGGGTAAAATCTGATTATTTTAGCCAGTTTGTTAAAGGACCCAATGAAAATCCCTCTCTCAATTATGTCCTTAATAATAATGTTGAATATTTAACATTTGATGAAATTATTATCATCTAGTTGGCATTTTTCACAATTTGTATTTGAAGAGTTTTTAAACTCATATTTGTCTTAAAAATCAAATTTATTAATAAACTATCTAAAATCTAAGGAATGTAATAATCCAATTACAGCAAACTAATGCTTTAGAATAATAAAATGTTCTTTTATATCCTTAATTTTAAATGAAAATTAACCTTCATTACTGAACAAAAACAAGTTTTTTTAAATGAATGTTTACTTGAGAAAATTACAGATGAGTCTACTCGATACTACTCTCAATAGTTTTTTGGGAACTGCATGAAGTGTAACAGTTGTTTGGATGAATGAGTATCATGACATCTATTCAATGACCTGAATATTACAATTTCTAAGTATTAAATTTAAAGCTTCTTATCTTCATTTAATTGTTCATGCATCAGTTTAACAGTTCAGCACACAATTTCCAATTTATCCCTCACAAAATGAAACTAAATAGCTTAGTGGGGGTTGGAGAAAAATAAAATTCTCTAGAAAGAAACAGAGTAGTTTGTAAAGTCTTTAAAATTCATAATTGAATGGATTGAGTTATGATATTAATAGGATGTAGATGAAGTAAAAATCATATAAGCAGAAAGATGAAACGAGCTTTGAACTCTCATTAAGTTCTTAAAAAATATACTGAAATCCTTTATTACCAGTCTCTTATTGTCAGTGTTATGGTCCACTTTACCAGTTATCCTAGCACCCACTTATAGAGTAAAGCTTTACTTCCTTGATCCCCTTACAACGAACTGTTCCGGTTTTAGTTCTCTATTTTCACCAAGTTTTGACTTTTTAAAAAGCATATTTTGTATTTACTACTTATGCACAAAGCAGTCTTTTTTCCTAGAAAATATGCCTTGAGGATAGGGTCTGTCACATATCTTTACACCAATTACACATTTTAACTAAATATTATATACAAATTTATGACCTTCAGAGGGTTTTCAATTTCCTTATTTAAATTATACCTGGATTCTAACACTCTGGTTTAAGTATTTCCTGTATGTAGAACTTGCTTCTGCACAATGCCCACATACTGAGGTTTCTTAATTCAACACCCTAATTAAGGAATAATAAATTAATTATAAATAACAACAATAATCATTTCTAAAGTACCACTGCCCAACAGAACTTTCTGCAGTGATGGGAATATTCTATATCTGTGTCATTCAACACCTTACCTGCCAGCTGCATGTAGCTACTGAGCACTTGGAATGTGCTTACTGTGACTGAATAACTAAAAACTTAATTTAAATCTTTTTTTTTTTTTTTTTTTTTTTGCGGTACGCGGGCCTCTCACTGTTGTGGCCTCTCCCGCTGCGGAGCACAGGCTCCGGACGCGCAGGCTCAGCGGCCATGGCTCACGGGCCCAGCCGCTCCGCGGCATGTGGGATCTTCCCGGACCGGGGCACGAACCCATGTCCCCTGCATCGGCAGGCGGACTCTCAACCACTGCACCACCAGGGAAGCCCATAAAAAATTTAATTTAAATCTTAACAGCCACATGTAATTTTTGGCTACCATATTGGAGAGAAGAAATTCAAAGTACAAATTCCTCATCTTGGCTGGTTTTGATAGGTGCTTTGGAAAAAAATGGGGGTTCTATGGTCAATTTTTTTTTTTAATTTGTGTAATAATTCCTTTCTTAAGAATTTCCTGTTCACCTAGAGAGTTCTGAGGAGCCATATAGTAAAACTATATGTATGTATATAAATTATATATATGTAACATTATATAGATACACAAACAATATGATGACACGAAGGTGTATATACATGTAAATATTTAATATATAGATTTAATTTATTTAGTTTTGCCCAACATAACTTGAGCATGAAAACTTCCACCCTACAATCAGTCTCTTGGCATCCTGAGATTTTGTTTTGTTTGTTTTTTTGGATGCCATTTGGTTTTCTTATTTGGGTTCTACTTTCTGCTTAGAAAGGCTACGTTCTATTCTGATCTAGGGAGTAATGTAAAAACCCTTTAGCATGTCCTGAAGGCCACTAAAAAATAAAAGGCAAGCTCACAATATCTGCTCCAGTAAGACAGTTTGTTTATTCTGCCTACACTAAACATTTCCCACAATCTCTCATTCTGAATATTTTCTGTGCTTTCTTTCTTCTATTTAACTAAGGTCTGTGCACTTCAACGTAGAAAGAATCTCTCTTTAAAAGACTAAGAACCTCCCTGTTCTTTAAAATCTAATAGCACTTGTTGCCTCTGTAGACTATTACAGCCATTAGAAACTTGTAAAGCTCTTTCTTCTAACACCATGCTTCTATTATTATCTCAGGCTCCATCTTAATCATCGTTAGTTATTTGGATATTATCTTCCTTATTAGTCTACAGTGACCTTGAGTGAAGGGACCATATACTATATTTCTTTTTTTTTTTTTTTTGCCTAATGTGCATAGTCATTGAATGTGTGCAGTAAGTATCTTTGATCTTGTAAGACAGTCCTACTTTTCAATGACCTCAAAGAATACTCTCCAATATATCCTATTATTAAATGTATAGTCTTTTTTGTATCTACTCTAAATGCTTTGTGCCGAAAGGTTACTCTTCTCCTATTTTGAGGCAAAATAGGTGGGCCTGACTATTTTAAAATTAATTCTTAAAAACCAATTCTCATATCCTTTTGTTATCATGAAAATTATCCTTTCCCTTCTCTTCTTTCAGCTCAATTATCCCCGTTTCTTTCTGCCTAGTCATCAAGTCTTCACCTAGCTATGCAAAATTTTAGCCATAAAGGAAGACAGAAAATAACTTGTAGTAAGAAATAAGGGAGGGGTATACCTCGGGTTGGGGCAAGGTGTTACTATCCTCAACAATCGACCCCCAATCGTAAAGCTAGTCCCTGTGCTGTTCATCCTAAAAGAACACCTAAAAAGAAAAGCAAATGAAATTCAGTTTCTGTCTTTTCGGCGAGAAAAGATTAAGTCAGTCTTGAAGGACGATTTGACACTTAGACCAAAGACCCCTTTGATGGAAATGGCAGCAAAATTGTTCGTTAAAAAGAAAAAAACAAATAGTTGATCTACAAAATGGAGGAGCCAACAGGTATTAGAAAATTTCTGGTCTACAGTTCCAAACATTTCTCGTTTCTGACATTTTCAGGAGATTCAGTAAACAACCCGAAGAGAGTAAGCACTGGTTTATTTCCTTTGCATAATTTATCTATATGTTATCATATTTACTTATTTATTGATAATCTCCTTATACATGCTCAGAACTGCTTTATTTGGAAGCAACTGAAAATATAAGCCAAGCTACATTATGCAAAAAATAGGAATTCATGGGCTACTATAACTGAAAAGGTGAGGAGAAGAAGTAGCTTGCTGGCAGCTTGAAGCAGGAGACTGAGCAGGACCTTGACTCTCTATCATGTTTCTCAACTCCGCTTCCTTGGAGTTGACACCACTGTCACGGAATGCCTCCACTCACACGTGAAAATGTTAGCAGCAGCTCTCACGGCGCATCTCCTCAACTCCAGGACAAACACCAAAATTTAGTACTCTTCCTTCAGTCTTAATCAAATCCCTGATAATGACTGAAATAAGTTAGGTTACATGCTTGCCCTGGAACCAATCACTACGGCTTAGGGATGAAACGCACTGATTGATGTAGGACACGCCCTACTGCTACAGCCTGAAGTGGTGACAATTTGACTCAAAACGAACGGACTGGCCATGTGAGAGGGATGGATCTTCAGAGTCAATTTAGGAGACTTTTATTATAGGACCAGGAGCAGATGGTAAACCACAGAACACTGTCAGCATTACGGAGGCAGAGCTCCTGTTTCTTTTCCTCCATCATGTCCCCGGTATCTAACATAGCGCCTGGACAAGAGGAAACTAATGAAGTTGCAGAAGCAATGATGCATGAATACATTCCCACTGCTTCATCCATCTCTTACTTCTTCTCTTGCCCCAGCCCAGTTCATACATATTTCAATTCCTACAGGGTATGTCTATGTTGATGTTGTATCAACAGGTAAAGCAAAGTGGTGAGGCCCCTCTCCACACACTTCCTATTTCTGATTCCTGTCAATGGACTGCTTTCCTTAGAAATCATCGACCCACTTCCATCCTTGGCACACTTCCAACACATGACTTAATCATCAGTACTTGACGCCCTAAAGAGTTAGAGAACCGCTGCCCGAGAGGTGCTGCCAACCACCCCTTATCCTGCTTCCGGGCTGAGATGCTCATTTCCCAGCTGCTGTGTGTTCCCGCTGTCATAGGTGAGAACTTCCAGGAGTTACCTTCAGGCAAAAAAAAAAGTGTAATAGTTTCATTATTTTTTTTGGAAATGTCTAATTTTGTTTACCCTTATGAAAGATCAAAGCATTGCAGAAGCCATCTCAGATGTTATCTATTCAAATCTTCCGTTCAAGGAAAAGATTTTAATATTTTGGAAAGGGGAGGATAGAAGAGTCAAAGGATCTCATAGGAAATGGGATGCTTCGTAAGTGTTCAAAGATGTGCAGTGAAAGATTTATCAGAAGAAAAGAAAGGAAAGAATATGAGCAAAGGGATGAAAGCAGGAAATGACATTTTATCATTAGAAACAGAAGCAATTTACTAGAACCACAGAAAGGGTGTTTTGATATTTGGTAAGAAATGAGGATTCTTTTAGACTACATTAAAGGTCTTAGACTTTAACTCTTGGATAATTTGGAATCACTGAGGGCTTTGTAAAGACAAGAGTGACATAAGAAACATGATCAGATTTTATTTTAGAAACGCCTGTGTGTACATGATGCCATCAGTTCTAGGGAAATTAGAAAGGAACTAGGAAGGATTATCTGAACTACAATTAGGTGACAGTGTCTAAGTAGAGAAGGAAACAGATGTGAGGTGTTCATGTGCAGAAGTATCAAGTACCTATAAACTACTAACTGTGATATGAGATGATCAGGCAGAAGTGAAGATAACAAAACCTAAATACTTTGACATGTCTGTTCCTTAACCCCACTTTAAGTTGTCTTAACGCCTCTAATCTTACACTGAAGATAAACTGGAAAAATACAATCTTTATCTTTATGATCAAAAGCCCATATAAAATGCAGGTTAAGAAACAAGAAACTTTTAATAATGAATATTTTCGCATATGACATAGAGTGGGTTTCCCAGGATTCAGACTCTGAGGTTCCAGCATTTAAATGCAAGATATTTACCCAGGAGCGCTTTGGGGAGTAACACCGTGAGGAATGGGGAAGCAGGGTGGGGCAGAGAACTGCAGTCCAGCAATGCAGTGAGCAGGCATCGCATGGTCCAACGGGGAGCTCTGCACGGGGACAGCTCTTTGGTGATGTCCCGACTGGAGGCCCCTGCGTATGCCTGTCCTTGGTTGCAGTGCACCCTGGGGAGGAGTGTGGCCTGGGATGTGGTGGCTCTTGCTGTGGGTTGAATTGTGTCCCCCCAAAAGGTACATTAAATTCCTAACCACCTGTGCTTGCAAATGTAACTCTGGTTTAAAATGGGGTCTTGGCAGATGTAATCAAGTTAAGATGAAATCATGCAGGATTAAGGTGGGCCATAGTCCAAAGACTGATATCCTTATAAAATGAGTGAAACTTGGACACAGACAAGCAGGAAGAACGCCAAGTGAAGATGAAAGCAGAGATTGCAGTGACGCATCTTTAAGTCAAAAAATGCCGAGGATTGCTGGCAACTTCCAGAAGCTGGAAGAGGCAAGGAAGGAGCCTCCCCTAGAGCCTTCAGAAAGCACGGCCCTGACGATACCTTAATTTTAGACTTTCAATCCCCCAGAATGGTGAGACAGTAAGATAATACCTTTCTGGTGGTTTAAGCCATCCAATCCGTGGTGGTTTGCTACGGCAGCAGTAGGAAACTATTACACTTATTTCTGCCTGAAGGTAATTCCTAGGAGTTCTCACCTATGACAGCCGGAACACACAGCAGCTGGGAAATGAGCATCTCAGCCCAGAAGCGGGATAAGGGATGGTCGGCAGCACCTCTCGGGCAGGGGTTCTCTAACTCTTTGGGGTCAAGAGACCCCTTTACAGTCTTAGAAATTACTGAGGACCCCAAGAACTATTGTTTATGTGCTTATTATTCTTAAACATAACAAATATTGTAAACACATTTTCTTTACTTTAGCATAAAATATTATGTTCTAAAATAATATTTTAGATTAAAGCTTTAAAATTTAGAGAAGTTTCTGAAAAGGGAAAGGGCAAAGTGTTCTTACTTGTGTTTCTAAGTATTTGTAAGGAAAACTTCAGTGTTTCAAAAATAAAGTCTTATTGGCTAGCGATGGCCAAACTACGGCCTATGGCCAAAAGCCTGCTGCCCGCCCCAGGGATTCTCATGAGCTAAGGACGTTTTTTTAAAGTTTTTAAATAACTGAACAAAACACATCAAAACTAGAATAATTCATGACATATAAACATTGTATGACATACAAATTTCATCGTCCATAAATAAAGTTTAATTTGAACATAATCATTCTCTGTTTACTCATTGTCTAAGGCTGCTTTCTGGCTACAACGCAAAGTGGAATAGTTGTGGCAGATTCTATGACCCACACAGCCAAAAAAATTTACCATCTGGCCTTCTACAGAAGAAGTGTGCTAACCTTCATACTACGCAAAAGTGAGGTTATAGCAAGTAAGAGTGAAACAGAAGTACTGGGAACAAATGGAACTAATCTCTGGAAAAAAACACATATTTACACCTAGTACCTTAGAACATTCTAGAAAATACAAGAGTACAAAAACACACATTTCATTAACCATCAGAGAGATATTATCACATATCATGATTCTTCTGGAAAACCCCACTGTATATTCAAAAGGGAATGACAGTGAAACAGGGAAATACCGTTTTAGTATTGCTATTATACGAAAGGAGTTTTGTTTTCACAGACCTCCCAGCAGGGTCTCAGGAATAGTATTTTCTAAGCTACTATACTTAAAAAAAGAGAAGGCAATGAACAGATGGTTTTTAATGTGCACATAATTTAAATAATATATAGTATATATAATATAGACATAATTTACGTATATAATATTACTACTGATCATCTCAAGTTTTAAAATGTCTAACATGATAGAATTTTTCAAAAGTGAAAAATTCTAATTGTAACAATTTACAATTAATTGTAAGTAACTGTAAGTAAGGCTTTAACTTTAAGTACAAAATATAGAGCTGGAGTAAATTTTATACAGGATTGAGTGAAATAAATGGAAGGTTAGAATTTAGAAATGAAAATCCTTTGTTTTACCACAAGCTTGATAGTGTAAAAGGCCATTTATGTCAGCGCTTATGTCCTCTCAAAATGGCCTTGACTGATAAGACGGCAATTTGAGACTGAGGTACTTTACTTTTGAACTGAAGAGATTGCGGGAAAAAAAAAACACAAGGCTTCTACTTTAGCACAGATAAGAGAAACAGAAACTGTAGATTCTTAGATCAAAACTATAAGAGGACAGAGGTCCAAGGATCCATGCAACAGGTAGTATTAATGAACAAAACCAGAGAAATGTCCCAGGACATACAGGTACCTATGAAAGAAATAACTCATTCAAACTGTGAGTGTACAGCAAAGCTGAATAAAAAGCCACCCTTCTGATTGGCATATCTAGCCAAGTAATCTTACCTCAGACCCTAAAGACTAGCTATATCAACCCAGTACAATGACATTTCCTGAAACAACGTATTTCACCAAGCCTGTTCCATTCCAGATTATTTTCCAAACACGCTCCATCGTGCCACCATATGCTTTGCCCATGTATCCTCATGTGACAGGATGTTTCCGCAACCTTTCTATTTATAATATACTCCTCTGGCCCATCAATTCACAAAGGTAAAAAGGAATACAGATACTGTATTTAGAACAAGAATGCAAATTTCTGTCTCACTGTCTCTCTTTTTTGTGGGCTTAAGGAAGAGAAAGATAATTTTTAAAAACTGCTTCTCTTATTTTTTGAGACTCGATTCTTGGTATCATAACTGACAAATATATCAAATATATCCTCTTTCTAACTTATCAATACATAGTAGAACAAAGATGGGCTTAAAAATATGTGAGCAGCAAAAAGATACAATATAAAAACACGTTATTAGAATATTACTACTATAACTATTTTGTATTTATGCTATATCGTGAAAAATACATCTACTTCAAATGGATGGCTTACTCAAGATTTAATTTTTATTCTAATATATGAAAATAATTAACATCACTCATCTTAATAGATCTATATATTAACAATAGGTCAGAGCATTTCAAAATATCACACAGTATGTTTCATCCAATTCTGCAGCGACCCGTTCTTTTTTATATAAGGCTACATATACACAGTATTTTTAAAGCAAATGGTACTTTCTGAAAACCTAATCTATGAAATCTACATAAATTCAAAAAGTCTTTTTGCTTCTAAAAGGAACAAAATGAAAATTACATTTTCTCTTCGCTTAATGTGTAACGTGCTCCTGATCTCCTTGTGCCTGAGGGTTTATCAAATTGGAAGCTATTATATAGATCCATGAAGAAAAACACGTCTAAAACTAAGAATATGTAACCAATTAATGATAATAATGGGACATGATTCAACATCTGAAATGATTTTCTTTGATCAGATAGTTCATAATCTCCTTTGCCCTTTCTGTTTAAATCATAGAAGTGAAACTTCTACTTAAAATGAACTGAAGGTACACATTTTGTAAAATCGAAACGACAGGTACTCAACATCGCAAGTCAATTCTGTGACCTGCATATAACCAATCTGCATCACTAAACCTTAGTAACTGCTCATTAAGGTCCATGAGCAGAGCTTCAGGGCCCTGAGTCCGTATCAAAAGCTATACAACTGTTTGTAAAAATCAGCAGACAGAGGCTGACTTCCATGTTTTTACCACATTACGATACTTTAAGAAGTTCAGGATCCATTATATAAGCCACAATTCTATCTTGAAGGAAAAACAGACCTCTATCAGCCTTAATCAAGGAAGTTATAGTGCGTTATCCGAGTCCTTTATACAATATATATCCTCATATTTATCATAATCTGAGTAATGTACCACGTTCAAGTTTTTGTGTTTTTTTCTTCCACAGAGTCTGAGCCAGTTTGATGATCCTGAGCCGCTAATCAGAATTCTCACAGATACCAGCTGCTGCTTCTCCACCTTCAACGAAGCACTAAGAAAGTGCCTTTTGAAATAATCTAACCCTGCGACTTTACGCAATGAAATCTGAAAAGCCTGCAAACTATGACTAATGAGAGGGATTCTGGCCTACGAAAATCTGGAAAGAAAGCACATTTATATTTTATTTAATCATCAGATGACATAAAAAACGGGAATGAGGTATGGTACCCCAAATAAGACCATGTCTTGAATAGATATTTAGAATGGCAGAAGAAAAGGAAATTTCAAAGCCTGTTGCCATAATAAATACAAGAAATGTCTGCACACTTTATATAAAATGATTCTATGTTTTATCAAAGTGAAACTCTGAACGTCAAGCCCCAGAATTAATCGAAGTGGCTACAAAGCATTTGAGCAGAAGCAGAAGTCTGACAAAGATGAATTGTGCAAAGAGATGCTGCTTCCAATTTTAGAAGAAAAATATTATACTCACCTTAATGAAGAAAGAGGTTTATGCATAGAAAACTCAGCAAGACTCCACACTCACAACTTGCTTGAAAATTCTGCTTACTGGAAACATGTGTATCTTAGTCCTCTATTCCACTTCATAATTGAAGTCTTTATGGGACTAGAGCTTCTATCAGCAAATTCTACAGTAACGTGCTGTTGTGTCGCAAATGCACCCCTGCACCTCGGCGGTTCATATGTTGAAGCCCTAACCTCCGGTGTGACTGTATTTGGAATAAGGAAATAATTTTAAGGTTAACCAAGGTCATAAGGATGGGGCCCTGATCCAGCAGCATTAGTGTTCTTCTAAGAAGAAACACCTGAAAGTCTTTTCTCTCTCTCTTTTCTCTTTTTCTCTCTCTCTCTGCACACACACACACAGGCCATGTGAGCACACAGAAAGAGAGTGGCCCCCTGCAACCCAAAGGGAGGGCTCTCATGAGACATCAACCTTGCTAGCTCCTGGATCTTGGAACTCCAGCCTCCAAAACTGTGAGAAAATAAAAGTTCTGCTTTTTAAACCACCCAGTCTGTGATATTTTGCTGAGGCAGCCTAAGCAGACTAAGACATGCACATACCACACATGTCAAACACACACAGACACACCCCCTCACAGAACAGTAAAGAGAAATACTAATTATTGTGTGCAACAAAACCAGTAATAATCCTGTAAGTGGAAACTGAGGTGGAGACAGGATGATAAATACATAGATACGGCACTCCGGCAACTGAGAGCACAATGGAATGGAAACTAAGCAGAAAGAATCAAGGGCAGGTGAGAGTGAGAGTGGACATCATGTCAGCACTTACACTACCAGCAGGACTCTGCCTTCCTTCCCTGCCATCCCTCCCCTACTTGCCACCTTCTGCAGCATTATTCTTAATTTTTGCTCAATAGTTCAGTCATAATTGTGTAAGTAATAAAAACAAGCATTTATAAATATGTTGAGCTTTATATAAATTATTTACTTTAACCAGCAGTTAATTAACTTAAGTAAACTCTTATTAAAAATGCACAGGACAGTTTTTTTCCCTATTAAAATAGGTGTAATATCTGTCAACTAATCAGCCATTCCAACAAGTTTTCATTCGCCCATGTATTCAACATGGAGGGTCTATAATGTTAGACTCAAGCCTGGGCAAGGGAGAGATCACCATGTATAAGGAACACTCTGTTTCTGAGGACATCACAGTGTAGGAAGACGTTGAAAGAGAAACCACAGTACAATATGATGTCATAACCAAAGTTGTGGTAAGTTCCGTGAGAGAGTTGAGAATAAATGCTGTGAGAGGCCCAAAGGAGTCACAAATCCTGTCTGCTAGAGGAGGGAGGACTTCACGGAGGAGGTGACACTGAAGTTTAGTCATGAATAGAGTCTCTCCACATGGAGACGGGGCTGGAGTAGGAGGATTCTAGGCAGAGAAAAGAACTGATAAAAAAAAATTAAGACGCTGGTTAAGAAAATGGCACGTTTGTTCAATGGAGAGTGGTCTGCTGTGAATATATTTAAGTCCTAAAGCGGACAGGCAAGAGGTGAGCTGGAAAGTGAACAGAGGGTCCTTGAGAAGAACACTAATGGACCAGCATAGGAAGGTGAATTTTGTAAGTGTGGACCCTGGAACTTCGGGCCAGGAAGTCACATAGCCAGATATACTTTACAGCAGCAAACCTCACGTCAGTAGAGGGGGAGAAACGTGCAAGATGTGATGAGCATGGGGAGGCCACCTGCGGAGACCAACTGACTTTTGATAAAGTCAGAGCGGGTGGAGATAAAATCCTGTATAAGAGCAGTAACAGAATCTTGGTATTTAGACATGAGAAGCATTCAGAGGGAAAAAAATATCTGTCTTTGATTCAACATTACAGGTACTGAAGTAGCAAAAAAAAAAAAAAAGAAGGATGTTTTTATTCATTAGATCCATTTTTAGGAAAAAACAATAATATAAGATAAATTAATTTTTAATTTTTTAAAAAAATTTACAGATAGTCACCCAAAGGAGGTAGTCTCCTGGGAAACAATTTGTGGAACATAATCATAAACTGATAATTTTCTCAAGATTCTGTCACGATTCTAACCCTAAAAACAAGTTATAAACAAAGAGAAAGAAGAATACCTGCCTATGAGTGCCTCGTAAATCTATTCAGTTGATACAGAATGAAGAAGAAATACGCAAACTTTGTGGAAGAAAAAGCCACTTCTGTTTGCCCCCCCCAGATTTCTCTATAATACACATTGCAAATGGGGGACCATGCTGAGGGGCGAAAAGGGGCATATGGACTAATTTATGATGGTTTCAGACTATAAGTAAGTATTATGAGAATAAATTACGGTTGGAACACTATAAAATAGGGCTGGCCATGATCGTCTTTTTCAATTATACACTGAAGATCTTAATATGCTATGTTGTGTTTTTTTTTAAAAAAATTATTTTGTTTATTTGTTTATACAGCAGGTTCTTATTAGTTATCCATTTTATACATATTAGTGTATATATGTCAATCCCGATCTCCCAATTCATCACACCACCACCCCTCCGCTATGTTCTTGTTATGGTGACTCATTTTTAGCAACCAAAAATTATTAGCAATATTATCCGGAAAATACATCTCACGATTTTTGCAGATCAGGATGTTTCACACTGTGACACATAGTAAATACCTATTAGAGAGCGTCCTCAGCATCTCCATGTGTATTTTAATAGGATTGGGAACTGTGTTAAACTCAAACTGCTTGTCTACCCTTGGGCAGACTGATATATTTTTATTTGTTTATTTACTGTAAATCCATGTTTGCCTAAATTCTGCTTATACGTGTGCAGGATCATTAGGCATATTCGCTGTATGATCATTACTTCTGAACTGGGTTTATAACTGGGACGAGAGCCATGTCAGAATAAAATCAATCTTTGAATCAGGAGCTTGAAAACTGGCCTTTGATTAGAGGGCTGGAGATAAGACTCTTATTTCTTGGGAGCTTAACAGGGTTAATCATTTCTTTTTTCCTCCTCATTCTGCACTTTTAGTGATACTTGATATATTGAGACATTTGTTGCCTCAGCAGCCCTGATTTTAGCTACATAATAGTAATAACTATGATTAATTGAGCACCCGCTATTCATCAAGGACTGTGCATAGAATATATATAATTCGTACATTTTTTAAACAACCCTGAAGGTAAGTATTTAGCCCCATTTCACACCTGACTAAACAGAAGCAAAGAAAAATTGTGTGAGTCCAGGTCATACAATGAGTGTGGGAATTTGGACTCAAACCCAAGCCTGATCAAAGCACAGCCCACTGTCCTCTTCCCACTCTGCCCGCTGTTTCTCTGCAATTTGAAGCTCAAGGGTGGGGAACTTAATACACCTATACAGACCCAGATGTTCTTCAAGGCCTACAGACTCTGAAACATGTCAGAAGGAAATCTGTGGCTTCCTCCCCTTGTTGAATACCTAATTTTTTTTTTTTTTAACTTTCTCAACCAAAGGTCTAAACTTATATTGCCTTCGCACTCAATGATGATGAATAGGAACAAATCATGTTGAGTGTTGAGGGGCTTGAGAGAGAGTCTATTCTTTCTATTCTTCTGTTACCCCAATTTTTTCCAAGGACTGACTGAGGCCCAGAGAGAAAGTGGTTTATCCAGAGTTTCAGTGAATTTTAGTGGCAGAACTAGAACTTGGACACTGTAACTCCTTACTCTGGGTTCACTGTGTCCCCTTCCTACTAGTATTTTTCAACATTACAGTTCATATGCAGACAGCTAAACATTCAAAAAGCATTCACTGACCGTACAGTATGTGTTGTCAGGCGTGTGTATAGATAGGTAGAGACAGAAAAATCGTTTATTATATTCCCTTCCCTCGAGAATTTTATAGAGTATTGTAAAGACAGATGTGAGACAATGAATTTAAGCACAGTAGGAAAGTTGATGTAATAGAAGAGTTTTGAACAGGGGAATAACAATAAAATGGTGTCAAGAAGGTTAAAGTAGGTATGGAGAGTAGAATGAATGAGATGGACAGCATCTGGAAATGGAGTCGTTAGAAGGCTACGGCAATTCTCTAGATGTGACCACAAGAACACATTTCCCCCAGCAACTCTTCCAGCCCCCATCTGACAGGTGTTTTTGGTCTTACTTGGCAACTATCCATGTCGATTCACCCCACAACAGAAGCGCTTTTTTTCCAAAATCCTGGATGTGCCACTGAAATTCTGAATCATTCATTCACTGATTCATACTTACTTTTGCTCAAGAAACACCCATTTCCTGCCTACGACGTGTCTGACAGTGTCTGACACTGGAGAAACAAGAGCAAATGAAAGAACATGGTATCTGAGTTCAAGAGGTTTACGAATCGCCATCCAGTTGAGGAAAACTTATGTGGGGAAAAAAAAAAAAGAAGAAGAACACTGAGTGAATGGGAGAGACGGCAGGGAGAAGGGAAGAGAGGACGGACGTGACAGACACTTGATAATGAAAGGGAAAGCATCTGTTTCAGAAACTGTCTCTCATAAAACTTCTTTGAAAATAAAAGACAACTTACTACCAATGTAGTGGTATGTCAGCCTGAGAAAAGTCAACAAAAAGATAATTTTTCCTCTTTTCTCTGCCTCAGAATTTATCCCGTGTAACTCCCTCATCAAAGAAAAATGACTCCACCAATCCAGTGCATAACATCTGGCTTTAAGGTTACCCCAAGGGGCAAAAAAGTAATATGCAAAGAGGCAGAACCGCAAGCTCATATCCTGGGCTTTTGAAAAGACATATGATTTCCCCTGACATAGAGCAGCTGAACATCAATGACAACAAAAGTAAACAATATTTCAATCCATTTATTTAAGTACCTGGATAGATGTAAATTAAATTTCTGCAAAAACAGAAAGATAAGGAATACCTCTTATAATCGGAGAGGTTAAAAACCAGGCAACAGGACTGGATCTCCTATATGTTGTTTGAAATGAATATTCTATAGGCATTCCATTGCCTCTTTATACAATAAAACCTGTACTAAGTAACAGAGGCAGAATGGCTATACTTTCCCTTGATAATCCTTTTGTGACGTCTCATTACTCCCCAGGGACGCGCATCCCATGTCCCCACGCATAGCACACAGATGCCCAGCCCTGGTACCTTGATTCACGCTGGCGGTCTGTGTCCCGCTGCCCTCCCTCTTCCCACGGCTCCCTCCTGGAGTCCCCGTCCTGAACTTCTTCAGGTAGTGCGGAACCTACCAACCACGGCGGTGGCTTGTAAAACACCATCCCTTCTGTGCAGCACCATGACACACTGACATATTGAACTCTGTCATAAGAACGACGAGCAGAAAAGTATGGTTTTATTATATGCACCCAATATAGAATCACAACCACTAGCACGCATGTTCACACACACAAAACAAGCTGCTTGGCTGTTTCTGAGTTTTCTGTTAATATTCATTTGCTACTTGTTCATTCATTGTATCATCTGCTAGCTTTTGCTAGCAGGCAAGTCGGAGCCAGTGCCAAGGGCTTAAGGAAACTGTACAGAAAAAAAAAAAAAAAACAACTAAGGGAATTCTATGCATTTCCTTAATTTTATTTAAAAAGGGACGAAGGGAGAGCACTGCTTTTATGCCTGTAACAACTTAATGCAACTAATGGACCAAACTGGCAGAATTCAGAATTGGATGGCCATTGCATTCATCACTAGCGCTACTAGCCCTAGGCTTTCTGGGGCGGGTTTCCCAAGCGAAAGCCTACATTGCTCACACTCTTCTCTAATTCATTTTCTTTTATGCCATGCATTTAATATCTCAATAAAAAAGAGCAAATCTTGTGAATCTTGGCTTTAACAACAGCTTCCATTGGTTGAGACTAACCCTGACCACCAATAATACGATGTAATTTGTAAATGTACCTGAATTTAATTAGCGCTATGAGGCTAGTGTGCAGGAATCTTCATTTATCTTGAGATTGAGCTTAACCCACAGCGTGGACTCTTTCACACGAGCTTAGGTGCTCTCTTCTGGTCACTACCTACATGTGACTCATTAAGATTCCAAGGGGGAATCCCAGAAAGTTTCCAGGTATATTTCACTCTATTTTAAGGGAAGATATCTAAAATTGGTATTGGGATATTCAGGGATTTGGGAGCGCTCTAAGGTCTCAGAGGCGACACCTTGGGGATGTCCATGATCTTAATTCCTGTACTCTACTTGTTCCCTTTATCCCACACTCATGTGGTTTACAGCTCATTTATAAAATAGGGGGATTGGCAGGTGATAAAAACATAGAAGAAACTTATTAAATGCTGTATCAATTGTTGATGGAGAATTCAGTTTTTGAAAATATGTGTAACTTGCCCTATAACTTGCATTCTATTCATAAATACAGGTGCCAGGACTTTGCAGTGGTGTATTCCCTGCTCCCCAGTCTCATCATGATACTTAAATTACAATGAATTTTTTTTCTCTAGTAGTCAAAACAAAGCACAGACACTTTTGTATATGGTTTGTATGATCTTTATACACCACTTTGATGCTCCAGCTTTACTTGGTAACTATTGCCAAGGATCAACAGAGATTTGCAAATGAAGGGCAATTTTCCCCAACTGTTCCTCCTGAATCACGTAAAATACATTTTTCCTCCATAGCCGTGGTCGTATGGTAATAAGATGATAATGCAACTCATAAAATACAATGCAGTAATCCAACTAAGTGCAAATAGTTAGATTCAGTCCTAGCATTTGAATATGTTATGTTTGTCCACACTTAAATTCAAATCTTCTTTACTTAGAGACTAATTTGTTAATCAGTCAAGTCACCCAGGCTAGAGAACATATCCATGAGAGTAAAGTTCTTATGTTAAATGTAGACATCTTTATTTTCTCTGCTGACTAATTCAATATTCATTATGGGTATAAAGGAAGATTTATGGAAAATAAATATTCTGGAATACAAGAACAGTAATAAGGAAGAGAAAGAGAAGGGCTAACGCAGATTAAACGTTCTTGGCCAACCGTTATGCTGAGCACATTAAGTGCTTCAACTGCTGTAGCCCTAGAACACTCCTAAATATTACAGACACTCTCTCACCTCCATTTTCATGTGAGGGGATGGAGACACACACAAAGAGCTAACAAACGGTGGCAAATCTCAACTATCATGATTATTACCTCCCTAAAGAAACTTAGAATGTCTCTACCACTTTCTTTAAAACAAGAGCATAGTATATTCCAAACAACAAACTGATTATTTCCTCCTGCGTTAAACCTCAGTCTCTCAGGCACACATTTGCATGCATTTTCTGTTAGTATTTCCAGTGATATGTACAGCAGATGCTCACACCTGTGGAAGTTATTTTTATGCACTTAAGTTTATATTCACTTATACCTTTCTTCTGAATCTTTCCCGAACCTACCATATTTCCTTCTTATCCTGAAGTCTATGATAGAATAATTATTAAGGATTTAATCAGAATTGTACATAATGGGCAATCCAGTATTTCTATGCGTGTTATTATTACTGTGGTTATTATTGTGTCCTAGCAGCATTCTTCTGCCTTTAACTATGGTATTAGCTAATGACTCCGAATCCCTTTTTTATATTCTTTGCACTCCAAGACTATTTAAAAATGTTTCTATTACTTACCCTGTTGCAACCCGCACTGGACTTACTTGTATACTAGTATTTATTTTCCCGTGACACCTCCCTTACTGGATCTCACAGGATCTGCGCTCTGGAGTTCTGGGTTCTCTTACAGGATGGGACTTCTGGAGTGGGTTCAAAAACAAGCTCTTTCATTACAGGCCTTGAGGTCTTGGATAAGTAGACAATTACTTCATGTCCATTTCTTGGTGTTCTGTGAAATGAGGTTACTCCTAGGACCCACCTCACACAGTCGCTGGGAGGGTTAAATGTTCACGGCACTTAAAACAGCCTCTGGCACAGAAACAGCCCGGCCACTCCTGCTCCGCTGCTACTACTGTACCATTTTCCGTATAAGCCATTTTAGCACTGCCCCTTTCTCAAGGCCCTGCCTTAGTCAGTTCAGGCGGCTGTAACAGAAATACCACAGGCTGGGTAGCTTATGAACAACAGAAACCTACCTGACGGCTCTGGGTGCTGGAAGTCCAAGGTTGGGCTGCCCAGCGTGGTCAGATAAGAGCCCTCTTCCAGGCTGCACACCTCTCACTGTGTCCTCACATAGCAAAAGGGGCCTGAGAGCTCTGTGGGGCCTCTTGCATGAGAACATTAATCCAGGTCATGAAGGCTTCACTCTCATGACCTAATCAGCTCCCAAAGGCTCCACCACTTAGTACCATCACCTTGGGCATTAGGATTTCAATACGTGAATTTTGGGAGACACAAACATTACAGCCATAGCATCCCTTCAATTCTCATCTAATCCCTCTGTCTCAACAGATGACCCACACATCTTCAGTTTTCCAGAAAAAATAGAGGCCAATGGGATCAAACTTTAACTTCTCACCACACTCCCCTCAAACTAAGGGACCTTATCTCCTCTTTCCTCCATCTTAGAGGAATGCCCTTCTATAACTTCCTTCACCTTTGCTCATAAATATTAAAAGGAAAGAAATAACAAACAAAAACAACTCTCCTGTAAGTTACTGATTTCCTCCCTTTTACGGTCATAACTCTTGGTTTTGTTTTTCTTTTTTTCCACTTTAAAAAATTATGTAAGTTTCAGGTATACCGCATTGTAGTTCAACATCTGTATAACAAACAAAAAAACTCTCCTGTAAATTACTCATTTCCTCCTCTTTACAGTCAGGATTCCTGGGTTTTTTGGGGTTTTTTTCACTTAAAAAAATTATATCACTGTCAGGTGTAACGCACTGTAGTTCAACAACTGTATACACTACAAAGTCATCACCACTGTAAGCCCAGTACCATCCATCACCATACAGCTGACCCCTTGCACCAATTTCAACCAGGCCCTCAGCCTCCTTACCCTCTGGTGACCCTATCTGCTCTGTGAATCTATGAGTTTGCCTTTGTTCAATTTGTTCATTTGTGTTACTTACTTTTAGATCCCACATATGAGTGAAATCACACAGTATTCGTCTTTCTCCATCTCTACAGTCAGGGGACTTGAAGGGGAATCTGCCCGAATACTTTCCCCCCAACATCTTCGCTTCCATTCATCCCTCAGTCACTGGAGTCTGACGTTCCCTGGAAGCACCCTCCTGAAGCTGTCCATGAGCTGTCCAGTGTCATATTTTCTGGACATTTCCTGTTCTTTATTAGAGCGAACCTCTTGGTATATGCAACATGGCTGGATCACATCCTTCTTTTTGTAATGCTTGATTCTTGGTTTCCATGACGCCACAGCTGTCCTATCTGTGTTTTCACTTTCCATTTCTTTTACTGGACTCTTTCTCCCCAACTTTAAATACTGATATTTTCAACTTTCTCTCTTGCTTATTCTCTTTTCAATTTTATACATCCTCATGATGGTTTCAATTTATCTATAAGCTAACATTACAGATCTCTTTTCTAATTGTGGACCACATACTTAAAAACACACTGGACATCTCCACAGAGTCTTATGAAATCCACCTTCTAATCTCTCTCAGGCCCATTTCTGGCTCTTCATCCCTACCGTAGGAGGGAGGATAATACAGTGAAAGGAGCCAAGGACTGGGACCCAGGCTATGTTTCAAAACCACATGCCATCTATGCTGGTACACAGTCTCGATGGAGACCCCTATCATCTCCGGACCTCGGTTTTGTCTGACTACTGTAATTGGACATAATGACACCAAAACCATAGGATGCTGGTGAGAATTTAACGAGTTAATGTTTGGAAGGGGCCTAAAACAGTGTTCAGAACTCAGTAAGCCATCAGTAAGTATGTCTTCCTCTCACGTAGAACAGGCTTTTACAGACCGTCGTGTGGACTGAAACAGTGGCTCCTCGTCGGACGCTCCGGCTCTACTCCCGCCTCCCTCAAACCCCATCTTCACACTGTGCCGAGTCAGGTTCTAAACCCAAATTTTATCAGCTCGCTTGCCTACACGAACTGTTCCGTCAGCTCCACAGTGCCTGAAGGATGAGGTCGATTCTCGAAGCTTCCAGCACGGGCCCTCGTGACTCCTCCGCCAGCACCTTTTCCTGCTAGACAACTGCACTCCCTGGTCCCTTAAGTCGCCTGCTGGTTGCTGAAAGCCCCGTGTTCCCTCAGGCTGCTGTTTTCTGCCACCTCTTCTTCGTCCTTCACTTCCCTCTGGTCGACCTGGTAAATTTCTAGTAACTTTTCTGTTAAGATTCATCTCACGTGCGTCTCCTCTCTGACATTTGTCTTGAGATGGTAAGATTAGTCCTCCACTCCCATTCTAGTTACGCACCCTCGGGCTGAGTTCTTCTTTCACTGGATTGACATCATTCCTCTACCATCTCATCTCTCTTTCTCAGAGTTTTATCTTATCACACCTGTAGTCTCACCTTTGATAGAAAGTAGACACTCCCTAATCATTTGCTGAATTACTGAAAGAATAAATGGTTCTATTCAGCCCATCATACGTTCACAATACACTTACCTTTGTATCCCCTGCATCACTTAACACTTGTAAGTATCTCAAAATACTGGCTAACACTTACTGATTTCTCACTGTGTACTAGGAATAGGTTTAAGCGTCTTACTGCATTCATTTAATTTGCTCAATAACCTTCTAAGTGCGGTTCCAATGGTTCCAACGTAGAGAAGCTGATACATTTTCTTAGATGGAATAGCTTAGATTAGAAGCAGTCAGTTAACTCCAGAGCCTGGACTTTTAACCACTGTTCAGTATTTTGATGACTGTAGGAAGTATACGGTTTTTCAAAAAAAAAAAAAAGCAATTGTTTTAAAAGCTATGAGTATATATGTGTCATGATTTACCACAGAAATATTTTTTAAAAGAAAACATGTTCTTAGCTTCTAAGAAATTTTTTTCAGTTCCAAATTGAATAATTCAGGTTATCTCACCAACTTTAAATCCTTCCTTTTATATAGAGCCTCCAAGGAGTCAAATAGTTGGGAATATATTAACTGCAGGATTTAAATTACATGGCGTAGTTTAACACAAAGAAATTAATTGAAGAAGTTTTAAGAAAATCATGTTCTTCTCCAATAAATGTTGCTACCTGGGGGCAAAGAATAGCTAGAGGGTTTATTATACTTTTTTTCCTAAACTAATCTGGGATTTGCTGTAAATAATATATGCACCTACCATGCTACCCTTTCATTTTTTAAATTCTATATAAATAGAATTTTTTAATTCCATACAAATATAATGAGACTTCTGATTAAATTTCTCTGGAATAATACTCTCTCATGTTACCTTTAAAAAGACTTCCTCTCTTTTAAACCCTATTCGGGAATATATTTTCTTGATGCAAATTTATATGATATAGCAAGACCTTATTATAGTGAACTTAATCTTCTGTCACTTGTGAATAGCATTTATGTTGAAATAAATGGTATTTCAACATAGCTGTAAGTTTATTCTACAAGTCTCCAGAGAGAATTTTCTATATTAAGTATATTCCAAAAAGAAAACAAAACAAACGAAAAACGCTGTCCTCATTTACAATAAAGTAAAATTTTTAAAATGCAACTTCATTCAATTAACAAAAGGAAAATAATCAAAATATCATACACAATATCTTACAGATATTTTCATAAGGAAAACAATTCCATGTACTTCTAATACTGCTGATGATAAATATCTCTTTCAGTATCTACATTTCTCTGTGGACATTTGGAAAACAATAAATTCTGAGCTTTTGATAGGCTGGTTTTTCTTCTAAATCTACTCGCTGTCAAGGCTGATAATATAAGGTGTGATAAATCTAAAATTTAACTCAGAAGTATCTTACTTCTGTCAACATTGTAGGAAAAGAAATGCTTCCGTCCTACACAATTTAAGAAACAATTCCTCATTCTAAACCATCATTTAAAATTTCTCACGTTTCCATTCATTTGCTTACTAAGCTTCCCAGAGGAAATATATTTGCTATGAGCCTACTGGTGAAGAGCCTACAAACTGAATATTTTTTGGAACTCAGGTCATCGACTTATTACTTAAAACAATGCTGCTCCCAGGACTAAGTCGGTGCATCACGACAGCAGTAAGCAATTCACTGGTTAGTCCATCGTAAGAAATGATTTTAAAGCACTACCTAAGTCATACATTTATAGCACAATATACAACTTAAATACTACTAAATACCTTTTATGAGCCAAGAACTCTGACAAGGGCTGGGATAGAGAACCACGGGAAATTACATTTTAGAGGGAGAAGAAAGTCCCCTTTCAGTCATTCTCTCGTTTGAATCTAGACAAAGAAATCTAATAAAGAATGTAATTATAACATAAGTGCCTCAATTCAGGAAGGTTAATGGATCCACTGGCTATCAGAACAAAGGGTGGCATATAATTAGGAGCAGAATGAATCCAATAAGTGCCTGTTTAGATCCTTCTCAGGATCCAGGACTCACACGTCTGCAGTTGCTACAATTTGCTAAGAAAGTTTGCTATTGCCTTGTTAGTGGTCAACAGCACAAGTGCCCATTATTCAGTACCTTTAAACAAAAAGTCTGACATCTGTGTTAGGCTTTCTACAGTAGTGAATGCTTTATTAATAACTGCAGCCATGTACCTTACACCAAGAGGAGTAATAATTCAGATAAACTTAATCATCTTCGCAACAGTGTCTAAACATGAACAAACCGCCAGTTAAGGTAAGTTGGGATTTACACTATGTCTTCTTTTCTTGACTGCAACTTTCCCTGAGCTGCTTCTAAGGCAGTGGCCCTGGGGTGCGCAGATATAAGCCACCTGGCGGTAACCGTCTCTCCACCTTCCACCGAAGAGCCATGTGTCCAACGCAGTGGACTGCACCCAGGCCCTGCTAGTGTTAACTATCGAAGCAGAGCCTCTGTTCAGCTCAAGGATCACCCTCAACTATTAGCTAAACATGGAAGAAGGCCACTTCCACCTGAGGCTCCCTCACTTCTTCTTAGTTAGGATGAGGGGCCTATGGACGCCAATGGCTGGGCACGGCCTCTGTGCCGGTCTGCACGCGACGTGCTACGGAAGGATACATGCGCACGCTACCTTCCAGTCTGCACGCAACGTGCTCCGGGAGGACAGACGCGCACGCTACCTTCCAGTCTTCGGGAGCTTGTCAGCTTCACCCATGGGCTTGTGCATTCAGCAGCAGAGATGCTTCTTCCATAGTTTGAGGTAAGTTTACCAATTAATCTCTTATTTAATGTGTGTGCCAGATAAAGTGAGCAAACAAAAAGTTGCAACAAGTCCTCGGTGAGAGTGGTATTTCCAGATGAGTATTTACTTGTATCAACAGAGAATGCTGAAAGTTTCTACTTATCACATTTATCCAATGTGGCAGCAGAAGAGGGCTCTTTGACGTGGGATTCTGAAAAGCTGAGATCTGTGCTTACCGTATTCCTTCTATTTTCAATGTTAGGGCCAGTGTAATTTCTGGTCAAATGTGATTTAAGTCATTTTACTCTCCCTTTGAAAACTCTCCAATGGCTTCTGATCTCACTCAGACCCTACATGGTCTGACCCCCATTCCATACTGGACCCTAACCATACTGGTCTCACCAAGGCTGTTACCGCTACCTAGAAAGCTCTTCCCATAGACGTCCAGGTGGCTCAGTCCCTCATTTTCTTCCAGTATTATTCAAATGCTTCCAATTCCTTCTTCCTGCTTAATACTTCTCTATAGCGCTTCTCACCACTTAATATAACACCCATTTTATTTCTTTTCTATTTTCTCCTCCTCTTCTAGAATACAAGCCCCATGCAAGCAGAGATTTGTCTCTTTTGTTCACCGATGCAGCCAAGCACATGGAAAGTATTAAAGTATTTGTGCAATGAATGAATACATAATTTAACTTACTACAGAATATTTCACTCTTGCCTAGCCCTCAGTCTGCACCTGCCACTGACACTACCTCTGTCTTCCTTAGTATGAGGATTCTCTTCATGGCTTCAACTTGGGTGCTTTCCTTCCAGGAAATGCATCTATATTCCAGGATTGAATACAACCATGGACTGGAACAGAAGCAAGGAAAGCATGGACAAGACTATTGCAGTAACCTGCTAGAGAGATGGTAGACGCTTAACACATGTGCTGTAGCAATGGACACGGTAAGTACTGGTGAGACTCTGGGTGAATGTTCAGTATACAGCAAAAGAATATTGTGGTGGATCATAACGGGAATCTGAAGAAAGAGGGAAACTGAGGCTGATTCCAAGACCACTGGCTGAGGAAATGGAAGAATGAAGCTGTAACTTACTGAGGACTCACAGGGAGCAAGTTGTGACCACAAAGTTGCATGTTTTAGACATGTAAGTGTGAGCTGTCTGTTAGGATATGAAAGTCTAGAATTAAGGCAAGAGGCCTGAGTTGGGGATATACATTTGGAAGCATAAACATATTGACAGCATTTAAAATCAAGAGACTAGAGTGAATGTAACAGGAAAGGGAAGCCCAAACAGAGCGTGAGCACGTCACTATTTAGGGGACAGGAAGCTGAGAGAAACCAGCAAAGCATTCTGAAATGAAGCAGCTACTGTAGTTCCAACTTTGTGACCTGGAAGCCAAAGGAAAATGTCTCAAGAAGCCGGGGAGTGAACAGCTCCGTCAAAGCTGCTGTCTCAAACTAAAATGACTGAACAATAGGGATGTCAGCGATGATCTTGAACAAGCATTTACATCAGGTGATGGGGGCAATAGAAAACAAAAACGGATTGGAGTGGGCTCAAGAGAGAAGGAAAGGAGAAGAAATGGAAACCTCTCTCACGGACAACTCTTGAAGTCTGACCGTAAAGAAAGAGAGCAAAGTGTGCCTGGATGTAGAAGTAAGGATAACAGAAGCTTTAACGTTTTTCATTTGCTTTTTTAAGATGGAAAAAATAACAAATTTATAATCTGATGGAAAGATCCAATCGAGTGGGAACTACAAATATATTCATAGAACCATATGATAAAAAAATGTCGGAAATAGAGCAAATATAAGTGAATGCATAGTAACAGATTACTGCTTAAGTTAAATACAGTGAGCCCAGATAATGGAAGTCTGTGAAGCTATCTAACATGGTGTAGTAACAGAACATGTGCTGACTTGGAAATATATTGGTAAATAAACAAAAGCAGGTTACAAATAACATGCATAGCATAGGGCCTATGATATCCAAAGCACGAAGCCTTTATTTGATGTTTAAAATGTGTACGTGTGTTTGATGAACCAAAAATAGCACAAAAGATGTATATTAAAGAGTGTCGTATGCATGGTGGGATTATAGGTAAATTTTACAGGTAATTTTTCTTCTCTATTTTTTATTGTTTACCTATTATTTTCAAAATTTCTGTAGTAATCACACAACATATAACATTTAGAAAATGCTTAAATTGATATATCTGTGTGTGCATGTGTGTGTGTATAATTTTTGATTTTTTTCCCCTGCACACTACACTCCAACTTGTTGCTTTAATCAGATTGAGTTAGTATTTTTGAGAAAAATCAAACGATGCCTATACTCCTTTCTGTATTATTTATGTATATACAGTACGATATACACAAACATTGTTAGTCATGCCATGGTATCACCTTAAAATGCTTTCAAAGAGCTTTCCAGTATAATCTAGCAATGGTATTAATTTTTATTTTTAACCACCACTTGATCGAGGACTCTTGGGGAACTGCCGAAATTAAATTTTAAAAATTAATGGTATATTTCCAGGTTCTTTCAGCGTCATAATGTTGAAATCTTTTCTGCCACAGCATCACTGTTTACTTGCTCAGAGGCTCTATCAAGCAGTAGTCATGAGATGTGGAACAGCAGTCAGACAGCCATTCACAAACATTCATGCAAACCACATATACTTTTCCTACTTTAATAAGGAAGCGAAATATTAGGATGATTTGGGTAAGAAAACATGGGTTTTCAGGGTATGATCTGAATCATATTTTTTTATAATAAAGAAAAACAATTATGTGAAGATTTATTTTGCCATATTTTCAACTGGGGTTTCACACGGCTCAGAAAACTCCCACACAAGATACTTCCTGCCAAAGATAAATGAGTGCTTTATGACCTGTATGTGAACCCCAATATTGGACGTACGTTCAGAAAAGATGGTGCTAGTATTTTTATCCCTAACATTTTACTTAAAATTGAAAGAAACTTCCATTCCAAGTGGAATGTGTAATTGAAAATCCTAGGCAACACCACACTTGTCTATTTCTGATTCTGAGATAACTAAACTCTATACTTGCACATTATATCTACAGGCATATTTAATTGCTCAGACCCCACTGGCATTAGAGAACTAAATATAACTTTTATACTTTCATTTGAAAGAGGGATTTTTAAAGCTGAAGCAACTAAAACTCAAGACGATTTGGAAAATGTTCAAAGTTATACAGCTTTTTACTATCCACGTGTGGTCCAAAACCCACGTCTCCTGATGCAGAGTCTTGCGATTTTCACTTGTTTTTAACTGCCTGAGCTAAATGTAGAATTTATCTTATTTACTGCAAAGAAAGAACACGAGTACCCACTGAAATATGAGCATGTACGTGACTCTGGTCTCATCTTATGGCTTATTCTAGGTTGCCTGATCTCTGTTAACAACAAAAGAATAAGACCGTAGAATGGAACCTCTATGAATTACTGATTTCTTGACCTTCACTGAAAAATGCTATGGATAAAAACACAATACACGACACTGTGGACCAAAAATCCTAGATCTGTTTTTCAGATCAATCATCAAGAATATAGGCACTCGAGTCACATAACTAACGATTTTAGACAATGTGTATTTAAAGATATTTTAATGACCTTCATTTGAACAATCTGTAAGCTACAGACATGCAGTATCTTAAAATGTGATCCATTCACTCCGATACAAATTATCCAGGTAAATGAGGACATGCAGACAGTGTTTCCAGTTTAAAACCCTCTAATCTATATTCCGCACAGTCACTCGAGTGATCTTCCTAGAAAAGCAGATCTAAATATTTCACTCTTCTCTTTATAACGTTCTGGGGTTGCCCGATTACCCACTGGATAGAATCTACAATCATTAGCATGAAATGCCAGGCTCTTCCTGACCCTGCTCTTCACCTGCACTGCTGGACACAGCTTTATCCCACCCTGTCCTCCTTCCCTTGAACGCACCATGCAATTCAGCAGCACTGCATTTCTGGAAGACCTGTCAGGTGTTTTCCCACAGTAGTCTGTGGTGATTACAGCCATACCACAAAATTATCGTGTTCTGGTTACTCCCTTGCCTCTGACACTAGACTCCAGGTTCCCTATTGGCAAGGACCAAGTGGCATTTGTCTACGTATCTCCAGGGCTTTGCACAGTAATTGGAACTCAAAGAATATATACTGAAAAAGTAAAATAAAATAAAAGTAAATTGGGACTAGAAAAAATTTCACTGATTCATTTGAATATCTCATTTTGTCAAGTAGATTTGTGTTGGGAACACAAATTCCAAGTCCCTTGGCATGTTAAAGCATGTCCACACTTGCAACTCCATTTAAACAAGTAACTAGATAAGATACAGACCGCAGTTTCCTGTTCCAAGTTTCATTATAAGGAAGAACCCTCATCGATGTTTCCTGCCAAAATGCAAATCTCCCCCATCCCATCCCAAGATTACAGTGCAGTCACTCTGTGGTGTAAGAGTCATGAAGAAAAAAGAAAGAAAGAAATAAAACATATAAAGAGATCTCTTATCATGTTTTCTGTGATAACCTGTATTTTGGCAATTCAAATATTTCCCTGCCAAGCACCTAGGTGTTAGATAAATGAAGATTTACTATTGTTTTATGCATTTAAAAGCCATTTAGTCAAACTACACTCATCAGTGCAATTAAATGGTGTCTGCCAACATGCAGGAAAAAGAGTCAGCAATTTTCTTTTTTTTTTCTTCCCAGCATTGCTAGATGGCTTTGATACTTTCTTCATGCCATCATCTACCAATGTCACTCACCAGTTAAAGTGATCAAAGGAAGCCGTGCATACGAAGAGAACCACTGTTAGCTGATCCACATTCAGATTACGTAAATAAGCATGTACTACCGGTGTTTAGCTAATTGTCCTGTTTCTTTCAGAAATGCAGAATGAATAACTGTGTAGGAGGAGCTGAATAAACATATATTACTCCACTAACATCTTTTTCCTTCCTTCTTTCAATTTTGTTAATATATATTTGTGATTGCAAATTACTCAAGCCGTTCAGGTTATGAAACGGTGGGTCCAGCTGACTTAAAAATATAGAACTATGCCACGCAGACTCTTCGCGGAAGCTCTTTAAAAGCTTCTATTATCTGCCGAAGAACTAATGCACTCCCTTAATTGTGCCTGTTGGGTGATCCAGCACAAGCGCTGAGGAATTCAGGCCACAGAAAAATGCAAGGCGGCAAAAAGGACATTCGCTCAGCAAGAAAGGTTGCAGACGCCCTATGACAAATGAGACAAAGCAAGTCAAGTAATAATAGAAGAGCTTTTTGAACATTTTCAGTAATTTGGTTATCACTAATTCTAGAGTGCATTAGCAGAAGATTCTTAATCAGACCCTACTTCTCCATTAGAGAGACTAATTACAGTGTGTCTTTTATTGGTAGATTTATTTTTCCTCCATAAAAAAAGCTTAGCAAATATAAACTAATTTGTCTGCATTTCGCTTAGCCCAGACCTCTGTTTTCTGAGCGACCTGATGCTGTCACATCACAGACTGCACACACAGAGGGCACTGTTCACTAAATAATCTCCGTTCTGTTGGCAACCGATTAAACCAAATCCACATTAATGTGAGATCGACTCCCATCCCTCAAATGTAGTGTCTGTTGTAAAATCTTGTTTTCATAAGTCTGGTTGAATTCTGCTATCTTAATTCCATTTCTTTTTGAAAAATTACTTTCAATCTGAGTGATTTATTTTCCTCTAGCTGAATCTATCTGTTGCTCGGCCAGTGATCTGCTTAAAAAGCTTCGAACTTGCCAGGTTGCCTGCGAGAAGGGGTGTTCGTCTCATGCCTGGGTGACTAGGATCACACTTAATCCAATGTAATACGTTTGTGAGACGCGTTCTTCATAAGAGGCAGAGTAACCCCTGCCTTGCAGGTATGATCTTGAAGACGTAACTTGTAGAGAAAGAAAAAAAATTAGGAAGATGCTTGAGTTCTGTTTAACAGTCAGTTTCACGCGCTTTTTTTCAATAAAGCAGTATTAATGGGTTTCCAGTTGTATATGAGTCATTAATGGAAGAACCATGCTGAAGTCCAGAACCAGTTAAAATGAGAACAAAGAGCTGTGGGTATAACAGCCTATTAAGCAAACTAGGCAATGAAGGTTGAAAGTATCTGCATTACTTCACCCATGGTTACTGCAAAATTCAAGTAAGATTTTTCTCAATAAATATTTAGCAAACATATCATATGTATTATGTGCTGAAGACAGTGACAAACAAGACAGTCTTGGATCCAAGATTTTTGTAGCCGACATTAAAAATAAAGTGTGATGAAAGTTATGGATTTTCTAAAAGCTTTGAAAACGTTTAGAATTACATAAAATTATTTTTTATGTATTTTTGGTTTCTCAGTCAAAAAAAGTCAAACATCAGCAAACTCACACGTTTCGGTCTAACTGCAAAATGTAGCTAACCACTGTGAAAACATTTTGCAATAATTGAGTATCTTGTAAGCTGTAAACTGCTTGATACAACTTAGCTATTATTACTGCGGCGTTAAAATAACTTTTATCTTGATAGTGACAATAATAAAATCTTATCATGACACACTCTATTTGAAAAGTCAAGAAAATATATTCTTCACTATTTTTTTCATGATTTGTACATTTGAGAAATTTTAGGAAGACATCAGGTATGTTCTCCTTATCCTATTGTATCTCTTTCTGTGTTTGCTGCTTCCAGATTTGTTTTACTTTCTTGCATTCCTGATATTGCTACTTATGATTTTGTAATTTAATACAGAAATATTTCCCTTTCTGCCCTATATGTTTGTTTTCCATTTAGTGATACATTGCAGAACATTTTTTTTTTTTTTTTACTGAAGGTAAAGTTTTATATCTAAGATATCCAGTCTAAATTATTGTCAGAATATAATAATTACACTTTATTGAGCATCTGTTATATGTCACCCTTTAACAGTTATATAAGTGTTTTATATATATATATATATATATATATATATATTTAAGAGTTATATATCTAACTCTTGGAACACAACTTGATAGGTCTATTAGCTTAATACCCATATATGAAAATGACAGAATTCAGTCTCTGTCTTTCACTTAGGTGTGTACGGAGGTAAACATACATATATACACACACATATATATATATATATTCTTCTATGCCGCATTTTTACACTCAGTCATTCAGTAAATATTTTTTGAGCACCCAGGTTAAATAGTGAGGATACAACAGTGAACAAAACAGACAAAATACGTGTCCTCATTTAAATGTGCATTTTAGTGGGAGCTGAGTTCACGAAAGAATTTAAGCAGTACAGAGTTACATAAACTCTAACCAGAGCATTAATTAATAATAGCATAAAGAAAACCCTGGATTTACCAAGGAGTCAGAAATAGCACTAAATGTAATTTCCTCACAACCTGCACTGTTTTTCGAGGGTTTTATGAAGAATTAAATAAAATTATGCCATAAATCTTGTACGATGCCTAGTATTTGACAGATGTTTAATATGTATTGATCATACTGATGGATATTTTACTTATTGATATTATTAGTGGTGTTAGTATATATGGAACCTACATCTGGCTTTGGACTTTAAAATAGTCAATACAAAGAGGTAAATGTAGAAAGTCAAATGTCTGAAAAATTTCCTATAATAAAATCAACAATTATTCCAGATAAGCACCCGAAGTTATTTCTGGTCCTAAGACTTCACTGAAATCTCTCCCACCGATCAAAGGAAAGAAGGCAGTGTTTGATTAAAACCCTGACATCTTTCTTATGCTAGAGTCTGTACTGACTACATGTTTTTCCTATTACTCCTCAAAAAATACTGGAAGATACCAAGTGACTATAATCAAATGGGAGGATGAAATAAAATGAGTTCTGTTACTCAGCTCCCTAAGTTAAGAAGTAGTTTTCTATAATATATTATAGATACGGACTACATGTCCTTTAAGAAAAACCTCTTAAAAATATTTCTCCTAACTCAGAGATAATATACGAGAATTTAAGATTACACTGAACAAGAATACCTGGATTACACTTCTTTTTGCTGCCAGTTGAGTAGTGATCCACATGATTTAATAGATAAGTCAGCCAGAGACTTGGCCAACCTTTCCTTAGAAAGATGTGTTATCCAAAAACGTCCATGACTAAAGAGAGAAGACCTCTGCATACACCTGATGCTGTCTCTTTAAAATCCGTAAGTGACACATAATGAAATCTGAACTTCAACCCAGGTCTACCTGATGCCCACAGCAAATTTTTTTATCTTTCACACCAATATATAGAAATCTGTGTTAGACTATCGAATGTCAAAATCAGTTTTATTGTGTTTAATAAGTATTAGTATACTCAATAGTTACAAGCATACTTTTTGTATTTTTATTCACAGTATAATTTCTAAACATTAAAAATTATATAAGAGAATAAACGAGTCGACAAGAGACAGAATTAAGCTGCTGTTACGCTGAGGAAATGTTGAAGAATAAAATAAAACAGTATTTGACTCAACTGAACCATGCTGGCATCAATCCACATCTAGAGTACTTGAAGTTAAAACTGGTCGCAAATGAAATTTTTTGATACAAACATGTATTAAATAGAAATGATTTTTACTTCTATAAAGCATTATTTACTAATATACAACTAGTCCCTCTATCTTTGTAAGTAAACACAGGAAGGACTTTTCCATAATTAGTAAGATAGAATATGTTCAGTAATAAACATATGTGAACTATTTATTACTTTTACTGAAGGCTATGGGGATGGTTAATTTTATGGGTCAACTTGGCTGTGCAACTGTGCCCAGATATTTGGGCAAATATTATTCTGGATGTTTCTATGAAAGTGTCTTTTGGATGAGATAAGCATTTAAACCAGAGGACTCTGAGTAAAGAAGATTATCCTTCATAACACGGATGGGCCTCATCCAATCAGCTGGAAACCTTAGTAGGACAAAGGCTGACTCCTTGGGCAGGAAGGAATTCTGCCAGCAGATGGCCTTCAGGCTTGAAGTGCAGCTCTTTTCTGGGTCACTAGCTTCCCAGTCTGGCCTGCAGATTTTGGATTTACCAAAAGCTTCTACAACTGTGGGAGCCAATTCCTTAAAATAAATCTGTATCTTTGTCTCTGTTTCTCTCTCTTTCTGCACAGACATACACATACACACCCACATCCCCCTTGCTGGCCTGTTTCTCTAGAGAAACCCAACTAAATACAAACATAAACATAATTTGCAGATGAGTCCAAATTCATCAGTTTCTAGAACGTAGAAAATCGAAACACATACCGTATAATTCTTTGGATAATCTGGTAAATTGTTATTTTAAACGAATATAAATATGAACTGAATATAAATTAAATACAAGTGTATTTGGGATAGTTTAAACAGATACAAGAATAATTATTACACATCAATATAAATCAAGAGCAGAGGGTCTAGAGTGGACTAACTGGATGAATGAATGAATGAAAAATTAACTGATACTAAGCTATCACATGTGACCAGTAGAAAAAAACAAGTAATAATTAAACTACATTGAGCACAGAATGGCTCTTAACATTGAGACCAAAAAACAAAAAAAAAAGGTGAAGAATGGAATGAAAATATTTCCACAGAAAAGTTTTATTAAATGAAAATTTTAAAAGGAAACTAGTCAATTTTCTATAGGAGTTTTTATAACTGACCTTCATAAAACCTGCAAAAACATTTTCCTAAAGACTAAATTTGGCTGCATTAGAGTGTCTAGTGTGTGGCTGTAATAATTGAGTGCACACTACAACCCTATGAGGGAGGAATTACGTCTCCATTTTACAAACTGGGTAACCTGCCCACGATTACCTAACTAGAGAGCGCTGCAGAGGACATTCAAACTCAGTCTGTCCAGCCCCATCCTCCTAACACAGTACGGTGAGAAAGCCATACTGTGTTAGGAGGATTGGATTCTTAACCTTGAGTGATTTTCAAGTAAGTCAACAATGACTGTCTATCCTATTTCAGCTTAGCCCTCTCTACTATGAGTGTAAGAAACAGCTAATTTCCTGAGATCGTTTCCAGGTTTACTCTTGTATATTTGTTTCTGAAGTAATTAGTTTCTGTAATTTAACTAACCTCTAAGATATTGCAAAAATGAATCGTGTTTTCTGGGTAAACGCGCTCAGGATATTTAAGCTGGCAACCAAAAGTGATCAAGACTACACTGCTGGGCTTTGAGGAAAAAAAGTAATTTTGTTTGAAAAGCATCTTTGTACCACACACAGTACATGGTTTATTTCTTGCATACATGTTCCCTCCATAATCATGAAACCACATTTAGGTCTCACTTCTCTGGGGAACACTCTGATTTTGAAAACAGAACTGCCTTTGTCCCCCTCTTCACGCACTTAATTGTCACTAATAGCTATGTAATAATGAACAAATGTGGGCCACAGTTTTATACCCTGAAGTAATTATTGATGCCACAGAGATAATTTTAAAAGGGTTTATTCCACTTGTCGTTAAGTGTCAACACAGATCCAAACAACTGTATGAAGTCGTACAGGAATACTGCATGCGCGAAAGGTGTAAGTTTAATATGTAGCCATGTCTGTGCCTGCACACAGTCTTGATTTTATCACACACAAGGGCAGGTTCTGAATATTTTTATTTTTAAAAATGTGTTTTTGACACAGTATGTTTAAATATAGTTTGTCAAACTATCTCAATGTTTTGTTTTATATTAAATCAACACATTTATTTCTCCAAAACTAAATCAGTTGTTTTGCAGAGAGTCAGGGCAACAGCAGATGTCAACACCAGTTTTTGTAGAATTCCTATTTTTTCCATCATAGTACCATCAGATAATGTGACACATGTAAAGGTTAGGGAAAAAAAAGGTGGTGAGGCACTGTCTCTAGAACTGCTTGTATGGCCAAAAAACTTGGATGTCATCCTCCTACATATCAACAAAAGTAGGCAGAATTTGTTGAGAAGAAAGTACCTAATTTTCAACATTTATAACATGAAACACTTATGGGGTTATCAGACTTCAGTTGAGAGTTGGAGTCAGATAAAATAAAACTAAAAAAATAAAAACTTCAGTTTGAGTCAGATAATATATTATGCTGAATTCTACGACTTTCTTGATATTTGACCATGTGATCTACAAAATGGTAATTCCACAGGTTTTGACGTACAGGTAGATTTTGGAGGAATCAGTGCATAATCATGACATAGCTTAGAAAGCCCTGGTGAAATGGTCAAAGAGAAACTCAGGGGAAGGTGGACTCATTTACGAAGCTCCAGTTAGCAACACCCTCACATGTGGTTATGCACAGACCTTCCTTGGTTTAGGTTTTTATCACTGATTAATAATCAAACTGGAAATTGAATTAAAAATGATTTCTTCTCTAGTGATAAGCTGCCACTGGGTCACAGAAGTGGACAGAGAAGAATGAACATAGTTTTTCATTATGTCTCACTGCTCTGGAAAGGCAAGAGTTAGTGAGATAGTAAAACATCTAAACAGGAGAACTTTGGTTTATCTCTGGGCCAAGGAGAAGGAAAGGTGACAAGTTATTATGGGTACTTATGGCTTTTGAAGCTCAGCTCTCCTTCTGCCACCAGTATCCTCAGAACCACTCTCCCTTCCATAGTCTCAGAACAGGTCCTTAGGATGGAGCATACGCTTTTTCTTGCTCCTGTTGCCAAGTGAGAATTGCGTGAATCTGGCTACAGCTATTGCTTGAGAAATGTGTGTGACCCAATTTAGGCCAATGTGAGTTACGTTCAAGTCTTTGGTTGAAACCCTTGGGAAAGAGTTACTACTCTACTAGACTTGAACCTGGGAGGATGCAGGTCTGTAGATGCTAAAGGCTGCAACGTAGGGAAGCACACCCTGAGAGTGAGGCCAACATGGAGGAGAGAAGAAGCAAGAAATGGAGGGAAACTGGGACTTGAAGTTTCTTTTCAGTTACACGGGCATACATTCCTTTTGGTTTAAGCAAGTTTCAAGCAGATTTTCTGAACTTTCCTCTTAAGAAAGTCCTGAGTAATACGACGAAAGGATGCGATGGGCAGAGGGAAGTGAGAAGTTCCTTCTGGATATACTCTTGGAGATAATGCTCCTTGCGGGGAGGGGGGCGAGTCTCAGCATCTGGGGGTACCACCAGCCTGCTTTAGCTATTCACATGCATTGTGCACAGGCTTACAAGTGTTACCCTTCAGGATCAAGAAGAAAAAAACATTATGAAATCCTAGATCCCTCTGGACCATTTCTCAAACTGCACCTATATAAGTATGATAATGGAGGTAAATGCAACTTCTACTGCATTCACAGACCCCTATCATTTTTCAGAACCTCTTACTGAAAAACTCTATTCCTACCTATACATTTGTAAAATGTATTCAAAACTTTCTTCAATTTGAAACTCTTTGTCAGAAAATAAATCATTCTTATAGCTCATGCTTTCAATCATTCTGTTTTCTGAAAAGTTCTTTTACTCACTTTTTCCCATAAAAGATCTTCCTTCCTTTAAGCTCAGATCAAATACCACCATCTCAGTGAGACCTTGAGTATCAGCTTTCTCTTTCAACCTACATCATAAAACACATATTCATTCACTTGTTTTTTTCTGTCTACAAATATTAATTAAATACTTATTAATGTGTTGGGTGCTTTTTTCATTACTAAGGATTAAAAAAAAAAATTCTAGAATATATCTCTGCCCTAAAAGACCTTACAGTCTAGGGGGAATTACAAATAAGTACATTAACAATTTACTAACCTCTGAAAAGACCTTCCCAATATATAATTACAAGTGAGAAAATCAGAAGGAAACAGGCGGTGCATGAGGTGATGAGGGAGGAGGTGACAGCTGATAAGGAGAGATTCTACTGAAGCAGGAAGTAGATATCAGGTCATGAAGATGCCTCTCTGCCCTTCGTGTATCATGAAGGGACGTAGGATGGAAAACCACTGGACGATTTTAAGTAAGCGAGCAACGTAACCAGGTTGTGTTTTAAATGTTCACTGTGGCATTAGGATGGAGGATGAATAGGACAATCTTTAGCACTGATTTGCCTGGCAGAGACTTGGTACGTGTTTGTGGTTTTGGTGTAATTATGAATTGCCTCCCTTCATTCTCAATAATGTCCTGTCTTGGACAGTAAATTCTGTGGTCACCTTAAGAGTGAATTAAGAGACCTTCAAGATGGCGGAGGAGTAAGACGCAGAGATCACCTTCCTCCCCACAGATACACCAGAAATACATCTACACGTGGAACAACAACTACAGAACACCTCCTGGATGCTGGCAGAAGACCTCAGACCTCCCAAAAGGCAAGAAACTCTCCACATACCTGGATATATATATATTTTTTCCTTTTTCTCTTTTTGCGAGTGTATATGTGTATGCTTCTTTGTGAGATTCTGTCTGTAGAGCTTTGCTTTTACCATTTGTCCTAGAGTTCTGTCTGTCCGTTTCTTTTTTTTATTATTATTTTTTAGTATAGTTTTTAGTGCTTGTTATCATTGGTAGACTTGTTTTTTTGGTTTGGTTGCTCTCTCTTTATTTTTTAAATTACTTTTAAATTTTTAATATTTTTTAAATTTTTATTATTTATTTTTTGCGGTACGCGGGCCTCTCACTGTTGTGGCCTCTCCCGTTGCAGAGCACAGGCTCCAGACACGCAGGCTTAGCGGCCATGGCTCACGGGCCCAGCCGCTCCGTGGCATGTGGGATCTTCCCGGACCGGGGCACGAACCCGCATCCCCTGCATTGGCAGGCGGACTCTCAAACACTGCGCCACCAGGGAAGCCCTAATTTTTATTTTAATTATTTTATTTTATTTCTTTCTTTCTTTCTTTCTTTTTTTCTCCCTTTTCTTCTGAGCCGTGTGGCTGACAGGGTCTTGGTGCTCTAGCCGGGTGTCAGGCCTGTGCCTCTGAGGGGGGAGAGCCGAGTTCAGGACACTGGTCCACCAGAGACCTCCCAGCTCCACGTAATATCAAACAGCGAAAATCTCCCAGACATCTCCACCTCAAGGCTAAGACCCAGCTCCATTCAACGACCAGCAAGCTACAGTGCTGGACACCCTATGCCAAACAACTTGCAAGACAGGAGCACAACCCCACCCATTAGTGGAGAGGCTGCCTAATATCATAATAAGGTCACAGACACCCCAAAACACACCACTGGATGTGGTGCTGCCCACCAGAAAGACAAGATCCAGCCTCATCCACCAGAAAACAGGCACCAGTCCCCTCCACCATGAAGCCTACACAACCCAATGAACCCACCTCAGCCACTGGGGGCAGACACCAAAAACAACGGGAACTATGAACCTGCAGCCTGAAGAAATGAGACCACAAACACAAAAAGTTAAGCAAAATGAGAAGACAGAGAAACTCACAGCAGATGAAGGAGCAAGGTAAAAACCCACCAGAACAAACAAATGAAGAGGAAATAGGTAGTCTGCCTGTAAAAGAATTCAGAGTAATGATAGTAAAGATGATTCAAAATCTTGGAAATAGAATAGAGAAAATACAAGAAACATTTAACAAGGACCTAGAAGAACTAAAGAGCAAACAAACAATGATGAACACAGTAAATGAAATTAAAAATTCTCCAGAAGGAATCAACAGCAGAATAACTGAGGCAGAAGAACAGATAAAAGACCTGGAAGATAAAATAGTGGAAATAGGGCTTCCCTGGTGGCGCAGTGGTTGAGAATCTGTCTGCTGATGCAGGGGACATGGGTTCGAGCCCTGGTCTGGGAAGATCCCACATACCGTGGAGCAACTAGGCCCGTGAGCCACAACTACTGAGCCTGCGCATCTGGAGCCTGTGCTCTTCAACAAGAGAGGCTGCGACAGTGAGAGGCCCGCGCACCGTGATGAAGAGTGGCCCCCGCTCGCCGCAACTGGAGAAAGCCCTCGCACAGAAACGAACACCCAACACAGCTAAAAATAAATAAATAAATTTATAAAAAAAAAAAAATAGTGGGAATAACTACCACAGAGCAGAATAAATAAAAAAGAATGAAAAGAATTGAGGACAGTCTCAGAGACCTCTGGGACAACATTAAACGCACCAACATTCAAATTATAGGGGCCTCAGAAGAAGAAGAGAAAAAGAAAGGGACTGAGAAAATATTTGAAGAGATTATAGTTGAAAACTTCCCTAATATGGGAAAGGAAATAGTCAATCAAGTCCAGGAAGCGCAGAGAGCCCCATACAGTATAAATCCAAGGAGAAACACACCAAGACACATATTAATCAAACTATCAAAAATTAAATACAAAGTAAAAATATTAAAAGCAGCAAGGGAAAAACAACAAATAACACACAAGGGAATCCCCATAAGGTTAACAGCTGATCTTTCAGGAGAAACTGCAAGCCAGAAAGGAGGGGCAGGACATATTTAAAGTGATGAAAGGGAAAAACCTACAGCCAAGATTACTCTACCCAGCAGGGATCTCACTGAGATTCAACGGAGAAATTAAAACCTTTACAGACAAGCAAAAGCTAAGAGAATTCAGCACCACCAAACCAGCTTTACAACAAATGCTAAAGGAACTTCTCTAGGCAAGAAACAGAGAGAGGAAAAGTCCTACAATAACAAACCCCAAACAATTAAGAAAATGGTAATAGCAACATACATATTGATAACTACCTTAAGTGTAAATGGATTAAATGCTCCAACCAAAAGACACAGACTGGCTGAATGGATAAAAATCAAGACCCTTATATATGCTGTCTACAAGAGACCCACTTCAGACCTAGGGATACATACAGACTGAGAGTGAGGGGAGGGAATAAGAGTGAATTATACTGGAAGATAATTAAAATGCAACAAACGAGAAAGAGAGGCCAGTTGGAAGTCTGCTACATGAACACTGCCTAGAGAGAAAGGTACCTAAACTAAGTTAGTGGCCAGGGAGATGAAGAAAAACAAGAAGCATTTTCTTTCTACTAGAGCCAATTACTCGTACCTTGATCTAGCACTTAATACATTTTGTTTTGTGTTAGGATTCATTGTTTATATGTTTATTTTCCCCAATCAATCTTAAATTCCTTGAGGGCAAGAACTACATCCTCCAGTTCTGCTTTCCTTCAGAGATTAGTGCAATGCCTTGAACAAACTGCTTACTGAACAAGTATTGATTTGAATTAATACAATTTTACCAGCATATTTTACAAAGAGAAATAAATGACTAAAGGCCTTTGCAGAGTTCTTTCCCATTCATGGGGAGCAGAATTTTATCGTCATGAGTCAACAGCATGTAACATGTACAGTGTGTAATTTTAAGTCCTTCCCCTTAGTTCTACTGGAAGACTTCATCATATTGGGCCATCAAATGAGGTCTCTGCTACTTCACATTAACTCAGACTCTTGATATGAAGAGAAGGGGTGTCTACCACCAACTGATGGCAGAGGGTCTTTGGGCTTGGTAAATAGTAGGGTCTCGACAAAAATTTTTTGAATGAATGAATAAATTCTCCATTAGTATAGTTGGCACAGATAAGCCTCTGTCCCTTCTATTCTATGCTTCCATACTATCTTACACATCACATTCTTTTCTACATGGCTTATAACACTGTATTAAAGTTACTTGGATATATGTCCTTGAGCTCCTCAGGGGAAGACCTATACTTAATGCATCATTACATTCCTATTGCCTGGAAAACATGCCTGGTACTCAACCCGGGCTTATTCCTCTGGAAGCATCAACATTTAAGTGCTGACCTTTGCAGAAACGGTGCCTTAAGCAAAACATCCAAATAACCATCATCCATCTAAACCACTATCAGAGTAAAGAGGGTAATATTCAGAATGGTATATCTGCTAGTACATGCAAAAGCAAGGGAGTATCACGTAAGGCTGTCTATCCACCTAGTGTTCATGATACAAAAAGTAGAACTCCATGAACTACTATAATAAACATACAATATCAACTTACAGTGCTCAGTTTAAGCTTTCTTCTCAAATTAAATCGTTTTAGGGTTTCCTGGGGAATTTCTGTCTACAGTCTACCAGCAGGATAACTACGATTCCATACACGGAATCTTGCATTAAGCAGCAAGACCGCTTGTTACTTGTTGCTACAGGGTCCAACCATTTTCGTCTTCTTTCAGTACTACAGTTTTTCTCACCCCGGAATATACACGATTCAATACTGTGTATGCTCAGTCATATTTAATTTGTCATGCTAAGAGCATAATTGCTTGGCAGACACCTTCCACATGAATCATGCTGACACCCACTCTTTACATTTCATGACCATCTATTCTCTGTCTCATTTTTCCAGAACTCAATAAAAATTATTTATGCCAAAAACTTCGTGATGGATCTATAACTCCCGCATATTTTGACCTACTTTTCCCCAGCAAGCCCAAAAGGTCTTGACCTCTATTATCAAAATCTCAATGCAGATGGAAGCTCTGATGAGATTCTAATTAAGTGAAAACCTTTCTGTAATTATACATGCTCACTATTTAATGAGAATCTTTCTCTAATTAGAAATTTATTTGGCCATTTTAAAATTTCAGAGGCTGTTTCTGGAGTGTCCTAATTCAAGCATTTTTCATTCATGAGGGGGCAAAGTTCTCTTCCCCACAAATGTATCACTGCCAAGGGAGAGTTCTCCTTTAATTAAGTGTACTCTATTGTTGAATGATGACCCCGCAAAACTTATTTTCACTCTTCTTTCTCTCTTCTTAACACTTGGTCAAAGTTGGTGCCCTATGAGGTGTAACACTTTGGGTTAAGAATAAAGTGTTTAATGGCGGCCAAATAAACTTATAATTATTGTTTTAAAAATACTATGCAAATTTTACCTTGGAAAGAGCCACAAAAGCCTTTGAGTTGGGGGTAACGGGGACAGTGGCAAGAAAAGAGAAATAAGGGGAGGAAACATGGACGAATAGCCTCTTTGGCGAATGACTGGACCCGGCCGGAGGGAGAGACAGCCTGAGACACGCCGTTCACAGTGGTGACGCTTCCCCCAGAGCTGTTTTCTTCTCGCCTCCTTTCTACACCTTGGATCATTTCATGTTACATCAGTTTTTCTTAAACAGTTTGTCCTTGTTCCTTCCTCCTCAATACTCTAGAGAAATCACACTCCTCCCAGACTCACGCGTCCACAGGAAACCAAGCTTTACTCACAAGTAGAAGTTTCCACACTGTGAACCAGAGACTAATAAAGGACTAAACCCAGGGCTGGGAATGAAGCCGCTGCACGATCGCGACCAAGCAATGGGGCTGGGTCTGAGGAAACCTTTTCTACGCTTTCAAAAACATATTAAGGGGCATTCAGGATGATGGCGGAAGAGTAAGACGCGGAGATCACCTTCCTCTCCACAGATACACCAGAAATACATCTACACGTGGAACAACTCCTACAGAACACCTACTGAAGGCTGGCAGAAGACCTCAGACCTCCCAAAAGGCAAGAAACTCCCCACGTACCTGGGTAGGGCAAAAGGAAAAAAGAATAAACAGAGACAAAAGAATAGGGACGGCACCTGCACCAGCGGGAGGGAGCTGTGAAGGAGGAAAAGTTTCCACACACTAGGAGCCCCTTCGCGGGCGGAGACTGCGGGAGGCGGAGGGGGGAGCTTCGAAGCCGCGGAGGAGAGCACAGCAACAGGGGTGCGGAGGGCAAAGCGGGGAGATTCCCGCACAGAGGATCGGTGCCGACCGGCACTCACGAGCCCGAGAGGCTTGTCTGCTCACCCGCCGGGGCGGGCGGGGCTGCGAGCTGAGGCTCTGAGGCTCGGGTTTCGGTTTCGGACGGAGCGCAGGGAGAGGACTGGGGTTGGCGGCTTGAACATAGCCTGCAGGGGTTAGTGCACCACAGCTAGCCGGGAGGGAGTCCGGGGAAAAGCCTGCACCTGCCGAAGAGGCAAGAGACTTTTTCTTCCCTCTTTGTTTCCTGGTGCGTGAGGAGAGGGGATTCAGAGCGCTGCTTAAAGGAGCTCCAGAGACGGGCGCGAGCCGCGGCTGCAGGCGCGGACCCCAGAGGCGGGCGGGAGACGTTGGGGCTGCTGCTGCCGCCACCAAGGGGCCTGTGTGCGAGCGCAGGTCGCTCTCCACTCCCCTCTTCCGTGGAGCCTGTGCAGCCCGCCACTGCCGGGTTCCCGGGATCCGGGGACGACTTCCCCGGGAGAGCGCACGGCGGGCCTCGGGCTGGTGCAGGGTCACGCCGGACTTTGCCGCCGCAGGTCTGCCCCGCACGCCTGCCCCTCCCTCCCCGCCGGCCTCAGTACGCCAGAGCCCCCGAATCAGCGGCTCCTTTAACCCCGTCCTGTCTGAGCAAAGAACAGACGCCCTCCAGCGACCTACACGCAGAGGCAGAGCCAAATCCAAAGCTGAGCCCCTGTGAGCTGTGAGAACAAAGAAGAGAAAGGGAATCTCTCCCAGCAGCCTCAGGAGCAGCGGATTAAAGCTCCACCATCAACTTGATGTACCCTGCATCTGTGGAATGCATGAATAGACAGCCAATCATCCCAAATTAAGGAAGTGGACTTTGGGAGCAAGATCTATGATTTTTTTTCCCTATTCCTCTTTTTGTGAATGTGTATGTGTATGCTTCTGTGTGAGATCTTGTCTGTATACTCTTGCTTCCCCCATTTGTCCTAGGGTTCTATCCGTCCATGGTTTTTTCTTAAAATTTTTTTCTTAATAATCAATTTTAATTTTAACAACGTTATTATACTTTACCTTCGTCCTTTCTTTCTTTCTTTCCTTCCTTCCTTCCCTCCTTTAGACAACGAATCATCCCAAATTGAGGAGGTGGTCTCTGACAGCAAGATTAATGATTTTTCCCCCGTTACCTCTTTTTGTGAGGGTGTATGTGTACGCTTCTGTGTAAGACTTTGTCTGTATAGCTTTGCTTCCAACATTTGTCCTAAGGTTCTATCCGTCCCTTTTTTTTTTTCTAATTAAGAATTTTTTAATTCAATAACTTTATTATACTTTATTTTATTTTTACTGTATCTTCTTTCTTTCTGTTTTTCCTTCTTTCCCTCCTTCCTTCCTTCCTCCCTCCCTCCCTCCTTTCGTTCCTTCTTGCCTTCTTTCCTTCTTTGCTTCTTTCTTTCTTTCTTCCTTCCTTCCTTCCTTCCTTCCCTCCTTCCTTCCCTCCTTTCCTTCTTTCTTTCCTCGTACTTCTACTAATTCCCTCTACTTTTTCTCCCTTTTATTCTGAGCCGTGTGGATGAAAGGCTCTTGGTGCTCCAGCCAGGAGTCAGGGCTCTGCCTCTGAGGTAGGAGAGCCAACTTCAGGACACTGGTCCACAAGAGACCTCCCAGCTCCACATAATATCAAACGGCGAAAATCTCCCAGAGACCTCCATCTTAACACCAGCACCCAGCTTCACTCAACGACCAGCAAGCCACAGTGCTGGACAACCTGTGCCAAACAACTAGCAAAACAGGAACACAACGCCACCCATTAGCAGAGAGGCTGCCTAAAATCACAATAAGGCCACAGACATCCCAAAACACACCACCAGACGTGAACCTGCCCACTAGAGAGACAAGATCCAGCCTCATCCACCACAACACAGGCACTAGTCCCCTCCACCAGGAAGCCTACACAACCCACTGAACCAACCTTAGCCACTGGAGACAGACATCAAAAACAGGAGGAACTACGAACCTGCAGCCTGCAAAAAGGAGACCCCAAACACAGTAAGATAAGCAAAATGAGAAGACAGAAAATCACACAGCAGATGAAGGAGCAAGATAAAAATGCACCAGACCTAACAAATGAAGAGGAAATAGGCAGTCTACCTGAAAAAGAATTCAGAATAATGACAGTAAGGTTGATCCGAAATCTTGGAGATAGAATGGACAATAGAATGGACAAAATGCAAGAATCAGTTAACAAGGACCTAGAAGAACTAAAGATGAAACAAGCAACGATGAACAACACAATAAATGAAATTAAAAATACTCTAGATGGGATCAATAGCAGAATAACTGAGGCAGAAGAACGGATAAGTGACCTGGAAGATAAAATAGTGGAAATAACTACTGCAGAGCAGAATAGAGAAAAAAGAATGAAAAGAACTGAGGACAGTCTCAGAGACCTCTGGGACAACATTAAACGCACCAACATTCGAATTATAGGGGTTCCAGAAGAAGAAGAGAAAAAGAAAGGGACTGAGAAAATATTTGAAGAGATTGTAGTTGAAAACTTCCCTAATATGGGAAAGGAAATAGTTAATCAAGTCCAGGAAGCACAGAGAGTCCCATACAGGATAAATCCAAGGAGAAATACGCCAAGACACATATTAATCAAACTGTCAAAAATTAAATACAAAGAAAGCATATTAAAAGCAGCAAGGGAAAAACAACAAATAACACATAAGGGAATCCCCATAAGGTTAACAGCTGATCTCTCAGCAGAAACCTTACAAGCCAGAAGGGAGTGGCAGGACATACTGAAAGTGATGAAGGAGAAAAACCTGCAACCAAGACTACTCTACCCAGCAAGGATCTCATTCAGATTTGATGGAGAAATTAAAACCTTTACAGACAAGCAAAAGCTGAGAGAGTTCAGCACCACCAAACCAGCTTTACAACAAATGCTAAAGGATCTTCTCTAGGCAAGAAACACAAGAGAAGGAAAAGACCTATAATAACGAACCCAAAACAATATAGAAAATGGGAATAGGAACATACATATCGATAATTACCTTAAATGTAAATGGACTAAATGCTCCCACCAAAAGACACAGATTAGCTGAATGGATACAAAAACAAGACCCTTACATATGCTGTCTACAAGAGACCCACTTCAGACCTAGAGACACATACAGACTAAAAGTAAGGGGATGGAAAAAGATATTCCATGCAAATGGAAACCAAAAGAAAGCTGGAGTAGCAATTCTCATATCAGACAAAATAGACTTTAAAATAAGGACTATTAAAAGAGACAAAGAAGGACACTACATAATGATCAAGGGATCGATCTAAGAAGAAGATAAAACAATTGTAAATATTTATGCACCCAACATAGGAGCACCTCAATACATAAGGCAAATACTAACAGCCATAAAAGGGGAAATCAACAGTAACACATTCATAGTAGGGGACTTAAACACCCCACTTTCACCGAAGGACAGATCATCCAAAATGAAAATAAATAAGGAAACACAAGCTTTAAATGATACATTAAACAAGATGGACTTAATTGATATTTATAGGACACTCCATCCAAAAACAACAGAATACACATTTTTCTCAAGTGCTCATGGAACATTCTCCAGGATAGATCATATCTTGGGTCACAAATCAAGCCTTGGCAAATTTAAGAAAATTGAAATTGTATCAAGTATCTTTTCTGACCACAACGCCATGAGACTAGATATCAATTACAGGAAAAGATCTGTAAAAAATACAAACACATGGAGGATAAACAATACACTACTTAATAATGAAGTGATCACTGAAGAAATCAAAGAGGAAATCAAAAAATACCTAGAAACAAATGACAATGGAGACACAACGACCCAAAACCTGTGGGATGCAGCAAAAGCAGTTCTAAGGGGGAAGTTTATAGCAATACAAGCCCACCTTAAGAAGCAGGAAACATCTAGAATAAACAACCTAACCTTGCACCTCAAGCAATTAGAGAAAGAAGAACAAAAAAACCCCAAAGCTAGCAGAAGGAAAGAAATCATAAAAATCAGATCAGAAATAAATGAAAAAGAAATGAAGGAAACAATAGCAAAGATCAATAAAACTAAAAGCTGGTTCTTTGAGAAGATAAACAAAATAGATAAACCACTAGCCAGACTCATCAAGAAAAAAAGGGAGAAGACTCAAATCAATAGAATTAGAAATGAAAAAGGAGAGGTAACAACTGACACTGCAGAAATAAAAGAGATCATGAGAGATTACTACAAGCAACTCTATGCCAATAAAATGGACAACCTGGAAGAAATGGACAAATTCTTAGAAATGCACAACCTGCCAAGAGTGAATCAGGAAGAAATAGAAACTATGAACAGACCAATCACAAGCACTGAAATTGAAACTGTGATTAAAAATCTTCCAACAAACAAAAGCCCAGGACCAGATGGCTTCACAGGCGAATTCTATCAAACATTTAGAGAAGAGCTAACACCTATCCTTCTCAAACTCTTCCAAAATATAGCAGAGGGAGGATCACTCCCAAACTCATTCTACGAGGCCACCATCACCCTGATACCAAAACCAGACAAGATGTCACAAAGAAAGAAAACTACAGACCAATATCACTGATGAACATAGATGCAAAAATCCTCAACAAAATACTAGCAAACAGAATCCAACAGCACATTAAAAGGATCATACACCATGATCAAGTGGGGTTTATTCCAGGAATGCAAGGATTCTTCAATATACGCAAATCTATCAATGTGATGCACCATGTTAACAAACTGAAGGAGAAAAACCATATGATAATCTCAATAGATGCAGAGAAAGCTTTTGACAAAATTCAACACCCATTTATGATAAAAACCCTGCAGAAAGTAGGCATAGAGGGAACTTTCCTCAACATAATAAAGGTCATATACGACAAGCCCACAGCAAACATCATCCTCAATGGTGAAAAACTGAAAGCATTTCCACTAAGATCAGGAACAAGACAAGGGTGCCCACTCTCACCACTCTTATTCAACATAGTTTTGGAAGTTTTAGCCACAGCAATCAGAGAAGAGAAGGAAATAAAAGGAATCCAAATCGGAAAAGAAGAAGTAAAGCTGTCACTGTTTGCAGATGACATGATCCTATACATAGAGAACCCTAAAGATGCTACCAGAAAACTACTAGAGCTAATCAATGAATTTGGTAAAGTAGCAGGATACAAAATTAATGCACAGAAATCTCTGGCATTCCTATATACTAATGATGAAAAATCTGAAAGTGAAATCAAGAAAACACTCCCATTTACCATTGCAACAAAAAGAATAAAATATCTAGGAATAAACCTACCTAAGGAGACAAAAGACCTGTATGCAGAAAACTATAAGACACTGATGAAAGAAATTAAAGATGATACAAATAGATGAAGACATATACCATGTTCTTGGATTGGAAGAATCAACATTGTGAAAATGACTCTACTACCCAAAGCAATCTATAGATTCAATGCAATCCCTATCAAACTACCACTGGCATTTTTCACAGAACTAGAACAAAAAATTTCGCAATTTGTATGGAAACACAAAAGACCCCGAATAGCCAAAGCAATCTTGAGAACAAAAAAAGGAACTGGAGGAATCAGGCTCCCTGACTTCAGACTATACTACAAAGCTACAGTTATCAAGACGGTATGGTACTGGCACAAAAACAGAAAGATAGATCAATGGAACAGGATAGAAAGCCCAGAGATAAACCCATGCACATATGGACACCTTATCTTTGATAAAGGTGGCAGGAATGTACAGTGGAAAAAGGACAGCCTCTTCAATAAGTGGTGCTGGGAAAACTGGACAGGTACATGTAAAAGAATGAAATTAGAACACTCCCTAACACCATACACAAAAATAAGCTCAAAATGGATTAAAGACCTAAATGTAAGGCCAGAAACTATCAAACTCTTAGAGGAAAGCATAGGCAGAACACTCTATGACATAAATCACAGCAAGATTCTTTCTGACCCACCCCCTAGAGTAATGGAAATAAAAACAAAAATAAACAAATGGGACCTAATGAAACTTCAAAGCTTTTGCACAGCAAAGGAAACCATAAACAAGACCAAAAGACAACCCTCAGAATGGGAGAAAATATTTGCAAATGAAGCAACCGACAAAGGATTAATCTCCAAAATTTACAAGCAGCTCATGCAGCTCAATAACAAAAAAACAAACAACCCAATCCAAAAATGGGCAGAAGACCTAAACAGACATTTCTCCAAAGAAGATATACAGACTGCCAACAAACACATGAAAGAATGCTCAACATCATTAATCATTAGAGAAATGCAAATCAAAACTACAATGAGATATCATCTCACACCAGTCAGAATGGCCATCATCAAAAAATCTAGAAACAATAAATGCTGGAGAGGGTGTGGAGAAAAGGGAACCCTCTTGCACTGCTGGTGGGAATGTGAATTGGTTCAGCCACTATGGAGAACAGTATGGAGGTTCCTTAAAAAACTACAAATAGAACTACCATATGACCCAGCAATCCCACTACTGGGCATATACCCTGAGAAAACCAAAATTCAAAAAGAGTCATGTACCAAAATGTTCATCGCAGCTCTATTTACAATAGCCCGGAGATGGAAACAACCTAAGTGTCCATCATCGGATGAATGGATAAAGAAGATGTGGCACATATATACAATGGAATATTACTCAGCCATAAAAAGAAACGAAATTGAGCTATTTGTAATGAGGTGGATAGACCTAGAGTCTGTCATACACAGTGAAGTAAGTCAGAAAGAAAAAGACAAATACAGTATGCTAACACGTATATATGGAATTTAAGAAAAAAAAATGTCATGAAGAACCTAGGGGTAAGGCAGGAATAAAGACGCAGACCTCCTAGAGAACGGACTTGAGGTTATGGGGAGGGGGAAGGGTGAGCTGTGACGGGGCGAGAGAGAGTCATGGACATATACACACTAACAAACGTAGTAAGGTAGATAGCTAGTGGGAAGCAGCCGCATGGCACAGGGATATTGGCTCGGTGCTTTGTGACAGCCTGGAGGGGTGGGATAGGGAGGGTGGGAGGGAGGGAGACGCAAGAGGGAAGAGATATGGGAACATATGTATATGTATAACTGATTCACTTTGTTATAGGGCAGAAACTAACACACCATTGTAAAGTAATTATACCCCAATAAAGATGTTAAAAAAAAAAAAAAAAAGAAAAGAAAAGAAAAAAAAAAACATATTAAGGCCTTTCGTTCGTTGGCCTGCCCTGGTTTAACATCAATTCTTCCCTTTCCAGCTGGGAGGATGCCAACACTCTTTCGGTTCATTTAGAGAATCGTAACATTCCCCATCGCTTAGAATAAACTTTAGTAGCTTTGGTGCAACATCTGAGGAAAGAAAGACACTGAGAGAAATAATTTGCTCCAAATCTCAAAGCTCCTAGGTCCGTAGGACCAAAGTACCCCAAATCCCGCTTTGCGGTGCAGGGGAATCCAAGCAGCATTAAGGAAAAGATTCAAGAGAGTCCATAAGTAAATGAAATGTGCAACCTCTTTTATGACATTTACAGGGTCAAACAAGACAAAACTGAGCTACTGCTGGCAATGCTTATAAACATAAATCCTACCTGTGTGTCAGGTATTTTTCTTTCTTTTTTGGTATTTAGGCATTGGTACTGCAGCACTTTACTTCTGATTTGCTGTGAATCTTGAAAAACTTGTTTCATGTGTGTGTTTAAAATTAGATTTTTAAGTAAGTAATTTGAGAATAAGGATGTGTTTTCTTGGTTGGACTGATAGGGTGATGGGAGTAGATACCTCCTCCACACTGAACGTTAGTACAGTAAGTTAAAAGTGCCCCTTTTCTCCTGGGATAAACCGTAGTGGAAAAGAATACTTTAAAAAAGAATGTATATATGTGTAAAACTGAGTCACTGTGTTGTACAGCAGAGACTGGTACAACATTGTATATCAACTATACTTCAATTTTTAAAAATGAATGAATGAATGAATGAATAAATAAATAAAAGTTCCCCTTTTCGATGCAGAAACTCAACCGTGTGAAAATATAAATGGCTTTCCAGTAAAAGCACATATTTTTCAATGCATCAAAGATTTCTTATGTTTAGAAGATATGCAGATGGTTTGACTCTTCTAAATGTAAATCAATATTGCCCTATATTGGAGCTTGCAAAAACTTTCAAACAGAAGTAGTATACCTATCATCTACCCTGGAGTATTTACACAGACTATTTAAATTCCTTACCTTTCAATTTCTTTGCCTCCGTGACTATTATTTACTCCAAGAGAAAGTTCAAGTTTATGGATAACATCATTTATTTGTGACAGAATAAATCTTTTAAATCTGATAAAAATTACAAGGTTATAAAGTATATTAAGTCCTCTAACAGATGACTTAACTTCTACACTTTGACATTTTCCGCAATAACATTTTATTTTAAATGTCAACCATACATAAATTCAATCTCGTCACAGACACTGAGATGTTCTAAAGTTCTCAATTTTAGACAGGAAGATGAGGGGCGACGGGGAATCAGGCCAGAGAGACAGAGAAAGAATAACTTTAAAATCCTGTATCTGAAAAAGCCTTAAAATGTTCATCTCTTCTGTAAGTTAAAAAAAAAAAAAATGCCAGCCTGAAATGTGGCAATAAATTATGCAATGCATCATAAATTTTGAATTGCCCATTGTAACTGTGGCACAATGTTTCAGAAAAATGTCACAGAGGAGGAAACATTAAATACCACTTCTTCCTGCGTTTGCAATATAATTTCTTTATATATATTTATGGAAAAATAATAGCACGCATTTAAATTAAAGCAATCAATATTTTAGAAGTGAGATAGTTCCAAAGATGCTCAAAGAAGCACAACGACTTCTGATCTCATAAGTTTTAGAGGCCAAAAATTAATTTGTTTTATGGGCTATGAGTTTATATCTAGTTCTGATATGTAACAGAACTGGAAAAGTTTTGTTATTTTTAATTACTATAAAACACTGATGATATTTTGGGCATACATTTTAACTATGAGCTACTTGAAATTAATTTTAAATATTGTCTATATAAAAGGATTTTAAGATTTTTTTCTTAAAAATGCAGATGTTTATTAAAAATAGCACTAACTCAATAGCTAGTGATATTACACATTTTTAAGATTACTTCTTGTCAATGTGTACAGTTTCTCATACTCATATTCATTAACTTATAGATGAATTGCTAGAATAGAGCTCTATTTCTATTCTCCTTTATCCCTGCTGGGGGCAATGTCCCTCCATTGCTACTTAGGAAATGACTAGAAACTACTCATAGAGAAATAGAATGTTCTTTTAAGCAACAGTCTCCGTCAATAAAGTTAAAGGGAGGCAGCATGCCAAATACACGTCCTAATGAAACATTTTAACAATTGCAAACATGTAAAGTTTATGCTTATTGCTACAACCTGCACAGTAAAACATTTAATAAATGATGCAATAATGAATAAAAATGAATTCTTTTTTCCCACCTGTGTGATAATTTTACATAGAAAGTTGTTTATTACTAAAATCCATAGAGTCCCTAAAACTACCTATACATTTCCTTCTTGATACTTCTTAGAGTTCGTGAAGTTGAAGGGATGCGAGACAAGAAACGAATTAACAGATTGGAAAGGATACTCTTAGCTACAAAGAAAAGTATGCCCATCTATGTGGTTGCATTCTTAGTTCATGTATTGAAATTAGTATTTTATAGTTAAATTTGATTGTATTCCTTTAAAATATATTTTGCAACACTGATAATTATTTAAGAATAATGTATAGTGATAAAGGTACAATTTAATTTTTTAAAATCCTATGCTAAAAATTATGAAACATCATGATGAAATGCATTTCTTATTTGATATACAGCAACTATTTTAACATTGTTTCTTCACACAAAGTTAAACGCAAACAAACACCATGGTCTTATTAAAAAATCTTTAAATACACACTCACACACACATACTCCCAATCAAACAGAGAAAAGTGTTAAAACACTATGTCTTACAATTTTTAAAAGCTTGATTAACCAGAATTCAAACAGCCAGCAAGAAGAATATTATTTCCCCCTTATCGATTAGGTCTTCTCTGATAATTTTGGGCTGGGGTGCTATCTCTCCTCTTTGATTCACTAAAACTACCGTTTTTTCTGGAATTATTTAAATGTACAATTAGAGTCCACACTGTATTTCCTTTCACTGTGTTCACATTTGTCTTTTACTTACAGGGACTCCTCACACACAACAACTGTGATATATTTAATTCATTTTTCTTCCTTTTACCCGTGATTTCTCCAATGCTTGCAGATATGATAGTATACGTATAACACATTTTAAAAATGTTTTTCCACAAAAATATATGAAACAAGGTAGGAACAAATCTGACAGTTTTCTCTTAAGTTTTAGGTAAGCATGCTCTTCATTTAATAAGAATGAATGAATACTCCAAAAGGTTAGCAATTTATTTTATAAGCATTTAGGACTTGATATCAGTACCTAGTTTTTCTCAGTACTTGAACAGTCTCTGGTTAGAAGGATGTGACTATCAGTACTCTTCTAGCCACAGAAATAAGGAAAATTAAGTTATCGTCTCAGAATCAAATCTCTCTCGCGTGTGCGCACGCGCGCACACACACACTGGCTAGATCATAAATTTGCAAAATACAGTTACAGGTAGAATGAATAGCAGGAAAGAATAAGAATTGACAATAAGAAAATACCTATTGCTACTAATAATGGTGAAAATAACAGTCAGGAGTGTGTTGGGCACGTTAGTCTCCATGACACAGGGGGAAAAAAGCAAGAATCAAAGTGGATGCCTGCGAAGGTCTCTGGCTGTACTATCACTCGCTTTTCATGATGAAGCCTATAGTTGCCTAATATGGCTGGTCTAGATTGTTCCCCTACAAATTAGATTATTGGTTAAATGGGAGAAATTTCTTAGACAAAGGTGAGCTATTCAGTTAATGGAATATGAGGAAACATAGCCTTACTGCTGGAAGCTGCAAATAAACAGTCAAGATTTGAATGTGAGGGTGCGTGAGAAATACTTTCACAATTTTCCTCCCAAAATTCTCAAGGGAAATATGTCTGTCCTAGCAAATGAACTTAAGCACTTAGGACACTGTGACAATCCTACTGCACTGTAGAGATGAAAATGAACTTATTGAACTTTGGGTCACCTGGTAGCTCTCCTTGCTTCAAAACCATGCTGAACAAGCAACTATCTGATTTAAAAAAAAAAAAAGTTTTTTCATGTCATTTGGCCCAAACGGAAGATATGTATTTTTTCATATAGATAGGAGCATTCTGGTATGCATGACAGTGGTCAATTAATATCAATCATTTATTATGCTAGCTTATATATCAATCTCTCATAAGCTTCAGATAATGAGAATGCAGATTTGAGTGATGGGACTTATCTCACCGTGTGGATATAATCAAGATTTTCAGCCTCTAAAAATGAGCAACAGACCTCTTGGTAAACTAGAGTTTTACTCAATTTGGCAACCAGTAAATACTCATTCACCAAAGATGAGAGCTGTAATTCATTGTTTTTTATTTTATGTGTGTACATACGTATATATGCATGCCTGCATGTATATGCTTATGACAGAGTCATTAGTAAGTCCTACCAATTATATATAGATTTATTTAATCCTGGAGATAAGGATCGGCTGAAAACTGTAACTGATTGCTTCTCTAGTCATAATATAATTCTTTATTTCCACTTTACTATAAGAGTTCTCTTAAACATTCCATCAGCAGCTCTATTTCAACATGGTTAACAGAAATCAAAATATTCCATTTGAAACCTGGAACTCCCTCTAATTGTTAATTACATGATCATCTTTCTAATTACTCAGGCTTAAAATCAGAGTCATCTTCTAGCCCTTTCCTCAACAGATCATGAGCTTTGGGAGACAGACATAACTGGCTTCTGGGACTACAGGCAATCTATTTCACATCTCTCATCCTCCATTTCTTGTGTATAAAATGGGGCTAATGATATAGTACTTGCAGTATTGTTCTAAGGGGGAAAAAATGTGATGATGTCTGCATAAAGCTGAGCACAGTTCTGGCTCAAAAGAAAAGCTCAGTAAATGCTTGGCCAAAGACATTGCAGGTATATTATAATCTTGATGTAACCAGAAGCAGTACATGCCACAGTTATGCCAGGAAGACAGCTGGCTTTTTTCTTTACCAAACCACAAAATTATGAGATTTCTGTGGAATGGTGCCTGTGAAAGACAGGCAGGAGAATTCTGAGTGTAAGAGCGGTATTAAGTTAGGTATAAATCTTTTTTTTTTTTTTTTTTTGCGGTACGCGGGCCTCTCACTGTTGTGGCCTCTCCCGTTGCGGAGCACAGGCTCCGGACGCGCAGGTTCAGCGGCCATGGCTCACAGGCCCAGCCGCTCCACGGCACGTGGGATCTTCCCGGACCGGGGCACGAACCCGTGTCCCCTGCATCAGCAGGCGGACTCTCAACCACTGAGCCACCAGGGAAGCCCAGGTATAAACCTTTACAGACACTGCAAACAACTGGCTGGGTATGTATTTCTGCACAATGGAAAACACGATTCAAACTGTCACCGTTTTTAAAGAATAAGTCTCCACGTACAAAACAACTTTGAGCTTTGGTGTATGGTAACCTCAGATGGTAGGCTGGTAACCTCAAAGCTGTTTTAGACATACTGAAACAGTCTCATAACTTGTGCGAGCAGAATGGAATCTTAGATGCCATCCAAATTTCTTCTTTTGCAGTTGAGGCTAATGAGAATTAGAGCAGTTAGGCTCTGTTTGCAAGGTCACCCTGTTGGGTAATAACAGTGTGTAAACTGCAACTCATGCTCTTTCCTCCCAAGCCTATGGTCTTTCTCTTCACTGCATCACTCCGTCCCCCAAACCTGACTTTGAAGGTCAATGACCATGTTTCTTACATGTCTCCCTACTAAATTTTATTCTAGGGTCCACTGGCATTTTCTTAACTCTAAATGCAGTGCAACAATATTATATATCTTTAAGGTACAAAGGATCAAACATGGAATTCTTGTCAAACATGTTCAAGTAATAACTTTCACACCCTCATGGTCTGTTTTCTTCATCTGTAACAAAATTATTATTATTTTTTTAACTCAGGTCTACTAGTAAAGTGTTGGTTGTATATTTTTAATATTGATTTGATTTGTATGAAACATACATCATGTAATGTCACATACGATATTTTTAAATGAATATTGTATATACTGTATATTCAAATACTGGAGAACAGGGTTTGTTTGAGTGGGTGCAGGCAAATTTGCTAACAACAGGTTTAACTTCATGCTATCTTCCCTTATATCGCTACTAAAATTATGACATTAGAAATCTTGTATGTGTATGAAGATTTTTCCCTTCCACACAGAAAACAACACTGTTGAATTAAATACAAAATTAAAGAAAGCAATTTTTAGTAGGAAAAGAACAGCTTGTGGACTAGAAAAGAAATATTCATATAAATATTATTCACAATTTCTCCCATATTTATTGCTTATTTACTTAAACGTATGTTAATGTCTTTATATCTTCTGTCTTGAGGCAATTTTGTATTTCTTAGTTCTTGTCATTCAGATAAACAGTTGAATCAAACATTATGATCTGTAGTAAATAAAATCATCCCAATATTTTTCCTTTATACACATGGCATATCATCTAATCTGTCAGAGATTTTGAGATTAGGTAAACTTCCATGACATACAGCCAGACATTCTAATTTTCCACACGAGGAAGCTGAGACCCAGAGGGTTAAGTTTATTTGTGGCAGAGTTAGGACTATAATTTCGGTCTACTGACAAGTGTAGCATTCTTTGGGTAATTTTAATCTCTCTATGCATCGCTGGACAGGTTTTATTCATTATTTTATTTCTTTACTTCCTTTTGTTCACCCTAAATCACTTTTCATGAGGAAACCCTTGAGAAGGAAAAGAGAAAAATCTCCTAAACAAATCTACCAGTAGCAACCACAGCAAAACTCTATTATGACAAATTTGAAAGGAGGAAATCAAAAGAATGATGTTAGCTCAGCGGGTTTAACTGTTAACAGCATCCTAAGCACATCTCCATGATTTTGTTTATTCTATCCTCTCCACTTAGAAAGCTTTTCCTCCAGTACGTATTCCATTTCTCCCTCTTCTCTGAGACTAAGACCAAATATTATCTTCTCAGTTAAGCTTGCCTCGGGTTTTGCAGTAAGAAATTATCACTTCTAAATTTTCATAGCACACTTCTCTTTACCCAGATGGGCCTACCACACAGTGTGGCATTTTGGTTGAATAAACATGGCTTTTCCCACTTCAGCTGAAGTTTTTACTCAGTAAGAGCAGGAATTAAATCATATATCCCCCCTCCTGGCCATCCAACACTCAGTGAAATATTTTCTGAATAGAAGAAGCCACTCTCATGTTTAAAGGGGGAAGAAAACCCAATACTATAAATTCTAAGTATAACAGATTTGTTTCAGCTAACTTACAGAAAATAATTATGGTGAACTGGTACATCCTTCTGTGGTATCAAAGTAAGTAATCTAAATGATTCCTTCAAAAATTGTAAGGCCTGCACATTTCAAACCCAGATACGCCTTAACTGAACCTGCTAAAAGACAGAATGCATGCCCAAAAAAAGGTAGAAAGGACAAACAAGAGACATGATGGGGAACTAACTTAAACGAGAAAGATCCTGAGAACATTTTTTCCTAGAGCCTGTGTTTGGGGCAGGTGGAGGCAGCCAGCCAGCCAGCCAGGGGTTTAAAGATGTGTGTATCCGCACATTGCCAGGGCCCTGCCCATAACCCCTCAGAAACCCCCTTTACAAGACAAAGACAGCTGACTGAGAACACTTACCAGGCTGCCCCCAGTTGTTTTTCTGTTCTGGTGGCCGAAGCAAAGTCAGCCCTGCCAGAACGTTAACGCCACTGGAAGCAGCCTCAGACAATGACGCACGTGGAGTGGGTGCAAAATTCTCCAATGGCTTTGGCTTGTTTAGAATAAATCTCCAAGGTGCGTTCTACCTCCCAGCATTCCTCATCCAGACAGAGCTCAGTCGTCCACAATCACAACTCGCTTGGTAACCGCCTTGGATACCTTCCCTTCCCTGTCTTACCTCCTCACTCCTATGCTGTTCATGCCTGGGGTCACGGGTCACCTCCCACATAAATTACTTAGACTTACATTCTTATCTCAGTGTCTTCTCATCAGGAAAACACAAAACAAAACACAGTATCTTTTGCTTATGATGTGTTTCAGATGAAAATTTGCTGGTTATTTCTATTTAAGATGTTGACTTTAAAAATAACTCTCTTTCTGGTATTATGAATCTTCTTTAGAGTTTTACAGTCCATAAAATCCTTCATGGTCTAACATGTTTCTTATCTAAGCTAGAGCCCAAAGTTGGCTCTTGCCTTTTTTATAGATGACCCCACAGAATATTTTCCTCCCATGGCCTTCCAATTATAGGTACTGGGAACTTGAAAATCTGGCAATGTCATGGTTTAAATCAGAAATCTAACAAGATGAAATATGATATATAAAATAAACTATGACAGCAAAACATGACTCATAAAGAGAAAGTCATTGACTCTGCTCATCAGGATACTGAAACTACTTTTTTATGGATGTCAAAAATCTGGGTTGGAAAAACGTTTGAAAGCGCTATCATGCTACACTTTAGGTACCACTACATCTAATTCAAGAAAAACTGTAGCAGACAACTGCAAATTGGAGTTAATCAGACTAGTGTGAATGATGTTTTAGTGTATAATCTTTTAAATTTTATGAATATGCTAGTTGAACACTGGCTTTCTAATTGAAAAAAAATAAATACATGTCCCACCATACCATTAGAGTAAATTATTTTCATTTGTAAACAATAGATGCATGTCTTTTTTCATTCATTCATTCATTCATTCATTTATTCATTCAAAAACATCAGTTCAGTCCTACCTAATATCTCTGGTATTCTGCTTATGGGGAAAAGAGAGATGGTTTGTGTTACTGTTTTACTATCTAGTGGGTTTTTAATTGAACTTCATATCACACTTACATGTTGAGCAAATACAAATAAATTCTACTTTAGTTATCTAGGAGATTTTATTGGAAAAATGTTTGAAACTTGAATAAATATAGCTTTCAGGTAAAAATCTGGAATGCTACTGAGACAGTTGTTTATAGATTTATAAGAGATTGTGCCATTAGAAACAGAGTTATAACAACTATTTTTATACTTTGGGTATGTATTAAAAGAATAAGAGATCTTTATTTTTATTTTATCCTGAAACATAATTGCAACAGATTTATGAATGACCTAGTCCTGTATCAAGTTTTAGCAATAAAAACTTTATTACAGCACTTGTTATGAGAAATGTGACATAAAATTTTAAAAAGCAATTCTCAAATATTGTGTTTATTGCCTTGGCCTTCAAAGCTATTTTTCCCCATGATTAGCATGCCTCTGTAATTTTAAGTGCTTCACTGGTTTATTGTATGTTTAATAATTTAGGTAAGCATGAAAGCCAAGATAAGAGTTCAGATAAAATATCTACTCCCTCTACTCCACTCAAAGATCCATGAATCTATTAAAATAAATGTTTATACTCTTCACCATCCCAGAGTTCATTTACAGTATGTTAAATCACTAAATTTTATAATGTATAGGGCTTTGGGTCTTCAGAAATGGTAGTTGCTTTATTAACTTAAATTCACTAAAGATAGGGAATAATGTCTTTTGTTTTTTTATAGGTATTTCTTAACTTTCAAAAAATCTAATGTGACCTAAATTAGAAAACACAAAAATCCCAACTGCTGCTACACTATCTCTGGAAAAAGTAAGATGAAATATAATGCCTAAATGTTAAATAATTCACTAAACTTATCTGATCAAATTTATTGGGGAAAAAAAACATAATTTAATGGAAATGCTGATTATTTTAAGGATTAAATGAGACAGTGCATATGACGGCTTGCAAAATGTGTACCTCATAGGAAATGTCTAATAAATATTCTGTCAAAAAAATAAAATAATTCTTAAGTATTTAAACATTTATATTAGTGTACAGAATCTTTTAAATATAACAAGAAAAGTCTAAGTAGGTTCTAAATAGATACAAATAATGCAATATATAAATAAAGTTAGCAGAATACAATTTCTCTAAAGGTAGAAATACTGCATATTTTCTTTGTTTCTCCAGAGTATCTTTTTCAGGAGGTGACTAGAGTAGATGTGACTCAATCAACATTAGTTAAGAGAACTTCGACATAAGAGCTGGTAGCTAATGGAAAGGAAATAAACTTATGTAAAATGCCCCATAAATAAAAATATTTCATCTATTTGAAGCTTTATCCAATAAGAAGCATACATGTCACTCTTGATATGACAGAGTCATAAAATAAATGTGGTTTTACTGTATCTACTCATAATAGATTGTAGGTAACCTTTATAATCTTTTTTTTCATAAACCTAATATACTTTATGCATTTACTCATTTAGAGGAGGTCTGGATTCCTGATTTACAAATCTAGATGTCTGTGTATGTTTTTAGGTCTTTGCCCTATGTTGAATTGGTAGGACAAAAGACAGAACTAGAGAAGAAAAAAAAAAAAAAGGTTTAAATCCACTATTTTTATTTGTACAGGAGGAAGAGTCAAGGCAATACCTAAAGGGAAAAATGGATTGATTGATGTCTGTTGTTACTCTATACGGCTCACTACAACCATCTTAAGTTTATACCTTTACAGCTGGAAAAACACTTTCTATAAACCATTTCAGCTTCCTCACTACTGGATGTGATAGATACAAATGTTTCTCCAGACACAGAAACGGACACAGAGAGAAAAAGCATCTTGCTTGACTTTCGTAAAGCCGGCAAGTCGGGGAGACAAGACTCTGAACTCACTTTTCCCCACTGGATATCAGGTACGGCATGTCAATAAAGCAGGCGTATACTTAGAAATAAACACCTGTGTTTGAGCGTGTGTGTGTGTGTGTGTGTGGGCGTGTGCATATGCATGTGTGCAGATCAATTACTTTATTTTTTGAATTTCTAAGTCTCATAGTGGCTGAAGGTACCACAAGTCAGGGTAGGAAGTTGAGATGAAAAAACACTGACTACAGACAAAGAGGTAAGTGGAAAAGAAGGATCCTTCTCTATGTTTATTTTGTAAATTGATCTTATCTCTGAGCTTCAAATTATACCAAGTCTCAAATCGGTACCAATGGATCTGATGCCATCTTCAGTTCTCTATTCCCAAGTGTTAACAAGTTATTTTCATCTTGATGCTTTTGCTGTCATTTCACAGCATTTTTGAAACATCTCCCATCTGTTTTCTTTGTCCTCGAAAGGACTTCACTCCAACTTACCCAGGTCCTCTGACTACTTCACCAGGCAATCAGCCAACTTCGGTATTTAAGCTATTAAACATTCCTTTGAAAACTTCGACAATTCATCCTTTTCTCTCCATTTTCTCTTCTATTGCCTTAGATTTGCTACTGCCTTAGACTTGCTACTAAGTAAAACAAATTTGTATCCTTTTCCCTCTTCTCTTCCCTTCCTCGTCTAATCCATTTTAAAGAGCCTAAAGATTTTACAGAAACGTCAACTTGCCTTTTTTGTTATCTTTCTCCTTTCGTTTCTCCTCTAGCTCTCTCTCCTCCTTTTATGTCTTTTGCTTCTTCTCCTTCTTCCTCTCTGAAGTCATCATCATTATTACCGTCATCATTATTTTCATTTTCATCACCCTCATCAATATTTATTGATCTTGTATGCTCAATGCTCTACTGAAAGTTTTACATATAAGACCTTATTTAAGTCTCACAACTATTATGTAGGTCAAAATTGAAACCCTGATGTTGAGATGAATGGTGCACTTATTTTTACACAGACAAATACAGGCAACGTGATTCCACTGACAGGTCATCACTGCTCCCCAACAAAACCTTCTAAAAATGTCTGATGTGGAACACAGAACCTTCTTCATGGGAAAGTATCATTCAATGGCCCATTAAACCTTCTTCCTCCAGACAGTGTTATCAGACTTCTTGTTCCTGCTGGTATACGTCTACCTGTTCTGAATATCCTTTCTCGTAAGCAGGTGAACCCCCTACAGAGTAGAGACTATTATCTAAACTTCCATCTACCCCTGGGTGCCAAGAGGAGGGCTTTTTCATGGCAGGCACTCAATACACACCTGGTGGATGGACCAGTAGGCTTTGCACCATCCCCAAATTCAATCATTGCACAACAAGCAGCTTAATAATAATGATCCTTTTCATCAAAGTCTTTCTCCATAGTTTTTCCATCATCTGGAGGAATATTTGTGTTTCTTTACCACCAGTACATGTCAATAGTTTCTCTTAAATGCAGATAAAAAATTCTCTCAGGGAAACTTTTCCTTGAGAAACTTACTTTATACTAACATATTCTTGATTCTGTGTTCAAAATGATGTTTCATACTTTTCTTCCCCTTTTCTATGTACCTTGCCTATCAGCAATACTGCAATTTTTATGAAAAAATCTCTTAAAAAATACCAATTTTTTGTGTCTTCTACATGCTCACTAAATTCTTTATAAAAATAAATATCTTCAGAATCTTTATTCTTAGCTATAAGAAAAGAATGAATAATACAGAGCCCTGAAAAGTATAAATTTTATTGCTCATAATAAATTTGAATCTCTTCACAAAATAACAGGCAATACTGTGTATCTTAACTTCTGACGATATGAATGGCTTTCTTTATTGTCCTTTTTTCTCTTTATCATGACAAACGTCAATAAAGGATCTGCTATATGCAAAGAGCAGTGTTTTTCTGTGGAATGATGATAATAGTAGAACTTGTCCTACAGAAATATGTGCTCTCTTGTGAAGTATAAAACCAGCACATGGATTAGTGGAACCACAGAAAACAAAACAAACAAACAAAACCCAGCAACGAGTGCCGACAAGAGCGTCAGGACGGTGTAGCATGCTGTGCGTGTGTTGTGACGTTAGAAACGCACAGCAACAAGGTTTCACCTGGGGGGCCTGGAAGGGTTCTTAAAGCTGTATATATTCTGGTAATGCACTTTAAAGTGGACAGATGAAGAAAGTCAAACGCTGAATAACTTGTTTTCAATCTGAATCTGGATTTCTGACAGCCACACAACTTTAATCTAGAGTTTTTAATAATTCTGTATATATTTAATCTCATTTTTATAACATGTTTTATATGGTTCTAGATTTGTTTCACATGTGTAACAGACAGATGATAAATAAGCCTGTAAGTATCCTAATGGCTGGAACCAGACCATACACTTCTTTGATGTCCCTCAAAATACCAAGTAGGATGCTAAGCACAAAACCACTTTTTCTCAAAGTGTAATTTACAAACCACCCGCATCAGGACCATCTGACATGTTGTTCAGCGTTTAGGTTACTAAGCCTCATTCTAGACCACGTGAATCAGAAGGAATTAGAATTCCTAATAAGAACCCCAAGGGATTCCTAGAGCACATTAGGCTTAACAGTCACTAATACAATGGGTGCTAAGTACACGCTTAATGACTGATGCAACACAGTCATATTGACTGAACTTTCAAAGCCGCTGTCTTGACAATCTAATTGGCATGTGTTTCAAACTGAGCGTTTGCAAGAGCATTTCTCTTTTGAAGGCTTTGCAAAATCATGCTGGAAAGGGTGCCTCAAAATTTAAACTAAATACTTCATAATTCAGGCAAAGAGGCTGGAGTGCAGAGGATAAAGGGAAGACGAGTAAATAAACCAAAAATTCTGATTTTATGTGCTATACTACAACTCCCAACTAGTTCCCCTATCCCTGTCCCCAGCCCCAGCCCAGAACACAGTATGCAGGAACACATATGAATTCATAAAACCCTAAGAATTTTCATTAAAACTTTTCTCTTCAATTTGGAGAGATGTAGTCTAAAGAATGAGCATGCAGCCTTAGGAAAGTCAGGAAAAGAGAACAATCTGAGCATGGAAATATTTAACTACCTCACTAGGACCTCAGCACAGATGTGAAAAATGACCAAAGTTTCCCAATACACTATGTGACGTTAGGTTATGTGTGTGGAGGGGAAGAGAAAAGGCCAAAACCAAGCACAGAGGGACACACTCTCGAGTGAGCAGAGCTGACTGCATGAGGTGACTGATACTGTTAGGAAGACAGAGTCCAAATCTCTACTCAGCTCCAGTGCAGAACATCTTCACCAAACATATATGCCCACAGGCCGGAAAACTGGATAGAAAACAGTCCTCAGATTTCAAACAGGAACTACAGTTAGGAAACAAGTCATTCTTTAAAATTAAGTCTCAGCTGAAAACATTTATTATCTATTATATCAAATAGAAGGTCAGATAAATTGGCCCTTATTAAATAAGCATAAGCAAGACAGGGCATGACAGCTCTAGCACAGCACAGTACAAACAAAAGAGGAAGTGCTAGGGTTGGAAGAACTGAAGGAAGAAACAACAGAGAAGAGAGAAGGGGAGAGAAGAGACAAAGAAGCAGGCAAATTCCTACTCTAGAATTAAAAGCAAAAAGCTAAAGAACAGAAATAGATGATCTAGGTAAGCTTCAAGCTCTGAAAGAGTTTAATAGGAATATAAACTTAATAATAAGATGGTGTTAAAAGACAGGAAGACAAAACAACAGGAGATGAAAAGGGAGATTGCAATGCCCACATGAAAACCAAACTAAAATCTGTGTGTATCTAAATTGATTAAAATAGTGGATTTCACTGGGACTACCTCAGAAGCTTTAGAAATACCAGCATCCTGGTCGCCTCAATATTTATTGATCTAATAGTTCTGAGGTGCAGCCTGGGCCTTGAAATTTTTTATAATCTTTACAGGTGATTTTAATGTGCAGACAAGATTTAGAATCACTGAATTACTGACATCAAAATATGATAGCAATGTACTGAAACTGAAATAATGGAAATAAGAGCTTAAAATTCAAGTAAATGAAGAGAAAAGCCAAAGAACTGAACCAGAAAATATATAATAGAATAGAGGACAAAGAAGCTCTAACATAAGGATAACTGGTGTCCCTGAAGTAGATGGTAAAAGAGGGAAGAAAGTGATAATCAAAAGTATAATTAGTGAACATTTTCGAGAATTCAAGAAAAAAGTCAATATGAAAATCAAAAATACACATTACATCAGGAAACTTTTATATAGAACAAGCAGCATGAAGAAATTTATGAAGTAAATTATTCAACTCTAAGGATTAATAAACAAATACATTTGAGGCATTCTTGCAGAGAAAAGTCACTCAAAAAGGACAGGGAGGGGGCCAGGGATGAAGAAGCAAGGTAATATCAGAATTCAACATAGCATTTTTGTTGGTAAGTGTAATGCAGTAATAGTCAACTAAAATTAGCAGGAAGGGCAATAAGGTTTTCTCAAATGTAAAAAGAAAGAAATAGCAAGGAAACACGACACCAATAAACCACGCTTGAAAAACCCAGTCATGAGTAAAATCAAGACCGCCTGCCAAGCCTCAAGACTAGCTGTGAACACCAAGTGCATCTGTCCAGAAAGCTACGACTAAAGAACTGAACAAAGTACGGATGCAGAAAATTATGTTTCACTTTTATTTGATCAATAAAAATATGAAGTAAAAGCAATATAACACCTCATTGCTCAAAATTCCCAGATCCCCGAGTATTCTGGTCACTTTCTTTTTTTTTTTTTTTTTACTTTCTCGAAGAGGGGTTGACAAACATATTCTGTAAAGGGCCAGACAGTAAACATTTTCGGGTTTGTGGTCCTTCCGGCTCCTGCCAAAACTCAGGTCTGCCGTGGCCCAAGGCAGGCACAGCGCCCACGTGGCCACGTTAAATACAACCTTCCTTGTACGCACTGATGTTTGCATTTTCATACTTCTGTGTGTCATAAACAGGATTAACTTTTATCCAACCATTGAAATAGTATAAAACCACTGTTAGCTCATGGGTCACATCAAAACAGGAGGTGGGTCAGATCTGACCTATGAGCTGTAGTTTGCCAACCTCTGTTCTGGACCAAAGTTTCTCATCTTCAGCACAATTTACATTTGTGGCTGGATAATCCATTGTTGTGGAAAAGTACCCAATGCATTGCCGTCTGTGTAGCATCAGCTCTGGCCTGTACTCACTAGATGTGCATAGTATCCATTAGACACTGAAATGTCTTCTGGTTGAGAACCACTGTTTCAGACCATTAAGCCAGTATGTACGGAGCACAGATGATTCCAAGTGTAGACTTTATTAACAGAGGGTTCAGAGGGACTTTTCCCTCCATCTGAACACTAACTTCATGAGGGCATATCAAAATTACCTGAGCTGCCTTTACGAAATTTATATAAATTAAGACAACTAAGCTACACCCCCGCCCCACAGTTTTCCTTCACTTGAACCACTGTAAAGTCAATCCTTCAATCTATACTGTTCTCTAAGAAATTCCATTCACACTGGCTTTCTAGGCACACTGATATAAATTAAAATTGAATAAGTAGCATCATTTAAAACATGAAAGCAAAGGGTAGAGGTCTCTATTTTAAGTAGATGAATTCCTATAAATATTAGTTTAAGGTGCGAAACTACAAAGGACAAAATGGTTTAGGCATTATCAGGTCTAAATTTTAGTGTTTTCTGATCTATTCAGCAAACATGATTTTCAGTAGGACCTCATCTATTTGGTGCAATCAGGAAAGGTAAACATGTGAAGAGGATTCAACTGTCCAATGAGATAATTTAAGTGAAAATACCTGGTGAAAGGTAAAGCTATGCAAGCAACAGGGATGTCATTTGCATGTGTGCACTTGTGTGCACTGGTATTTGCATGAGTGAATTTGTGTGTGTGTTCAACTGGCTTCTGGGCCAGAAAGTCAGCACGAAGTAAACGCTTACTGACTGGCATAACATATAGTGCAATATCAACAACTCAGCTGACTTTTCCCTTTCCTGTTGCTTCTGTCATTACCTACAAATAACATTTTAAGTGGGCTTCACATTTCCAGTGTGACTCTAGTTCAATCTCGCATGCACAGATTAAATGATTGTATCCATGTGTTCACTTAGTATTAATTGAGAAGCAACTATGTTCTGGGCATTGTGCCCAATCTTGGTGACCACGGAAAAGAATACAGAAAAATATATCAGAATTTATAGTCTTGCGGTAGGGATAATCATTGTGATGTCACCATAAAAGTCTCCAATTTAAGATCAGTAGCAATGCTTGCTTAAGGATGACAGTCACACTCTCTTCTGTGTCTTGTCCTTTACTGTCCCTTTCCAATTTTATTCCATGTACCAAAATAAAATGTTCCAATTTTTCCTTTCCTTGCTTCCCTGGCTACTGCAGATGCATTAGCTCCTATGTTGGGTCATCAAGGGATGAGCAGTGTTTACAGCTACCTGAGGTTCTACATGTCCTATCAGTGAGAACAGCAATATGAACATAATAAAATCCATGAGAAAAAAAAAAATCTAGTGAGCATTATACGCCAAATTCAGAACAGAAAATAAACATATTTCCTTTTTTATATAGTCCTCATAATGTCAATCTGACCTCTGGAAACTGTTCTGAGGAGGCTTCTTTCCCAGGGTTAGCCAGAGTCCATTTGTATATTTTATATATAACTTACAGAATCCAAGAGTATACCTCAGCAGGTCTCCAGAATTTGGGGGTAATTGAGGTGAACATGGAATCTGCTGGATGAGGGAGCCTATGCACAACCAGGAAAACGCAATGGAAAATAAATTTTAAAACATGGCTCAATAAAGGCTTTTCACTGCTCAGAAGTCAAGTTCACCTGCTAATGGTTTGTTAACCTGGCAGCTTTCCTACACTGGTAAGTGTCTCGGTGTTAATTATGATCACCTGCTATCATCCATCCATGAGGCTACTCCACTCTCGTTGCCTTAGTGGATAAGAGACACCAGTATTCAAACAACTACTAAATTTCAAGGATTTTTTTTTTTTTTTTGGTAGTAGCGTTTCTGCAAAGTCATCACATTCAGCTTGGGGAAAATTATTCAGGAAATAACTTTTCAATACATATTTTGATAATCTGAATGCACCCAATTCCTTCAGTCATTAACTGTTTTCCGAATATTTTCACAGACTTCTCTCCTGTCAATATTTAAAGATAATATCTCTTCTAATCTTCATTTTCTGGAATGACTTGCCACATTTCTCCTCAAAAGACATGTGGTATAGGCTAGAATCTTTACTTCAAATTATGACAGTGATTATTACACATTTTTTTAAAAAAATAAGAGATGGCCCAGCTATAATATTATACCAGGGTAAGTTTTGTGAACGTTCTGATAGAAAAAATTTATTTGATAAGGATTGATAAGAAAAGCAGATGAAGTGAGATTATAAACCATTCAGAGCCCCTATCTCTTTTGGCATATCAACTCTTAAGAACAATACTGTCTGGAACAGAATGGTGAGGAAAGGATTGCTAAGATGTTTAATACATTTCAGAAAATTCTGCTTGTAATCCTTGAAGATTCCTAATCAGAAACTTCTTAGCGATCCAGAATTTCCTCCTAATATTGGACTCTGAAATTATCATTCAGTAGACGCAGGAGTAGGGGATGTTATCTGCTTCCCATACCACGGCACAGCCCTTAGGAGGAAGGCCTAGGGTTATGCTTATCTTCCAGTGAGAAATACTCGTAAGCACTACGGATGAGAGCTTCCCAGCTCCTGGTTTTAGATACGAAGGTGCTATTATCACAACACCGCTGAGAGAGCATCCTCAGGGAAGCAGCTTGGGGCGAAGTGTCATGATCCACTTTTTAAGTTAATAAAACTCCAGCTCCATGGAGCAGATCCACCAAGAGTTCTCTGGAGCCTTTACTGCCCCAGGGTCTCAGTATCAGTCTGGTATGCAGTGCTTCACCCACAGCAAACCTGAGAGAACAACTGAATTCAGAATCAAGGTATTTGTTTCTCTCATATGTTCCTGAACAGTGACATCTGTTATGATTTTCATTTATGATGTGTAAGCACTCAAAGATAATTAGATCAAGGAGCTAAATATTATTTGTATTCTTTCTTCATTCATATTTTTATAGAATAATTTTGGAATTACAATCTTAAAGAATAACCAGAATTTTTTATTTTGTCCAATTTTCCAAAATTTGTTTTTTTAAAAAGGGGAAGCATATAATAATAGATAATTATATAGCATTTAGAATTTTTTTCATAATACTCACCAAACATTTATTGACTGCCTAAAATGTGTTGGAATTATAGATATATCTGTTTAAAAATGTGACTTGCCATTCTGTGGCCTATGATCTATTTAAGAAAAGATGAGGAGTATATACAGGACCACAGGGCAACTGCTCAATCAGTAACTCAGATGATTAAGCACAATGTCAAACAATGGTGTGCTCACCATGCATCTAGAAGGTCTTTTTGTTCCCTGAGGAATTCAGGCTGGAGACTAGTGTTTAGACTAATAGATGGTTGAAGGACACTCCACATAGTAGAAACATTAATGAGATATTTTCGCAGTACTTAGCATCTACAATAGAAATGGAAACCCAAAATAGCTCAGTAAGCTTCTAAACATTTCCTCATTGAATCAAGAGCCAACAGTTTGATTATCCAAGTAAGTCTGTGAAAGCTTTGGCTTATCCCGGGTCTCTATTAAATTTCATAATCTGAAAATTCCAATCAGTGATCACTTTCCTGGGAAAAAATATTCATTCGAATGAAAGAAAAAACTAATGATAATGAACAGAGTTCATTATAATGAGTGAGAGTTCCCATTAGAAACATATACAGAATTCAGATGCCAAGAAGTGGGAAAGGCCTGAGACTTTACTGTACTTGCCGGCTAAGAAGTTAGTGTCCCACGGTGTAATGGACGCTGTCAGAAGACAGGCCATTTTAGGTCAGAAACAAGGGACAGGTTATTACCCACATGAATAGCAGAAGCTAATGTAGCAGCATTTGGAACCCCCGTTCCCACAGGGTCACACATAGAGGGCCAGATGATACTTGCTCGTGCAGTGGGCTTTGTTACTGGAGAGGAACCCTGAGGTTGGGGAGCCTGACTCTTTCATAACAGGCAATAAGCAAACCTCACTTCTGCTCCAGACAAAGACATTATCTCTGCTTTCCAAAGCCATTCACTCTATGAACTTCCTGGAGAATACAACCTACAACAAAGGCAGGTGGTATCTCTGCTGATAAGACAAAGGCATGATCAACCCATGAAGAATGGCCTCTGAAATTCACATTAATAGCAAATATCTGTATCTAAAGTCTCCTTACAAGTCTTTTGTAGACATTAGCAGAATACGAACAACTAGCCTCTGAGGTTACGACTTCAGGTGGAAAAGTGCAGCAAAGAGGAACGAGCAACTATCCCAAGGTGAGACAACTGTTTATTGTGAAACTGAACCGAGAGCCTGTCTTCACCCCCATGAACTACATCTAATGAACTGTGTATTGTTCTCCTCTGCTACAGATACTAATCAGACTGTCACTAGTGACTCACATAATTCATTAAGCTAGAAGACGGAGCAGTTCAGTCTCTACTTGGATACGGAACAGGATTACCTAACGTTTTACATTCAGATGTACCTCTATAATGTTTCAATTCTGAAAACATGATGCATGTTCAAGGTTTCAGGGATTCCAGCACAGCATTATCTTTAGTTCCTTTTGTAATAGGCAATCGTAGCATAATATTGGATCAATCATTACGAAACCTGGGTTCTAGACTAACTGCAACATCACAGGAAAACAATGTTCTCCCTGTTGCTTCTGAGATTCCTTATATGTAAAGCAAAGTGATGCTCTCTAAAGTTGTTCTAACTCTACATTAAAGATGATTTTGTGTCCCTCCTGATTCCAGTATTTAATATAATTCTGTATCTCTAACGATGTTAGATACTTGGAAAGCTACAGAAAATATTAACTACTGTATACCTGAGGAATAAAACCTTCAGAACGAAAGAGACATCCCTTGCTCATCCTAATTGACCATGATGCTCTCCAGCTAAACTTAGGTCCAATACAGAGAGTTCTTTCTCAACGGAGAGTTCCAGGCAGCTGCTAAATATTGATTAGAATTGGTCTGTGAGAGAAAAGCACTTTCTCTCCTTTTCGGAGAATACTGTAGATCAACACTTTGGAATTACTGAGCTTAACAGAATGGCAGTGAAGAAACTGAACCCTTTTACCATTTATTTATTTAAAAATGGGGGAGATCCAGTGATGAATAAGACTGCTGCTCTCCTGAGGGAACTTAAAATCAAGTATGGAAGAGGACACGTAAATAATTACTTGTGATAAAGTGTGTTAAATGCTATGCTATAGATATTTATAATTAGCAGGATGATCAAAAGAAGAGAGAGATCAAATATTCTTAGAAGACTGCAGAGAAATAAAATTAGACGTGAAAAAGTTTATTAACTGGACATAAGGAAGAGAGTATTGCAAACTTGGAAAATACATGAATGTAAAGCATCGAAGTGGCTAATTCGGTGTGGCTAGTATGGAGGTGACAAAGAACGTGAGGGTCAAAAGGGATGCCAAGACTCGTATGCCATTAAGGGAATATTTACTCTCTCCTATAGAAAATCGCATGTAAATGGACATTTTTAGAGGCAGAGGGGCTAACATGATCACATTTTTAACTCAGAAAATTTATTCTGGCTGGAAATATGATGAAAGCTAGTTTCAAAGGGCATAAGAACAGAAGCTGGTAGCTAGTTACAGGTTATTGTAACGGTCTAGGAAGAGATACGCAGAGTTTGATCTCGGGCAGAAATAGGAGGGATGAAGAGGCAAGGAATGGCTTGAGAAGCATCTAATTAACCTGGGTACCTAGTGGACACTGGGCATGGGAGGAAGAGAGGCATCTGGGGTGACAAGTTTCTGTCATGAGGAACTGAGTGGTCAGAAAAATAATTAACCAGGGAAGGATGACACAGAAGGATAAAATCTGAGATCCAGAATGAGGAGAAGCATGACAAGGGCAGTGTTGGACGCGACAATTTTAAGATACTGAGTACCATCCTAGGAGAGACAGCAAATGGAAAAGCTGATTTACAGACCTGAATTCTGGTAGCAGTGCTGTGTCACAGAATTGCTTAGGAAAAGCAATAGTTTTAAGGTTAAGAAAAGAACCAGGAACTGTACTGCCAAAAATTCCAACGCAAAATAACACAGTATTTCAAGAAGCAAGGAGCATTAAAGAGGAAATCCATCTTCCTCTATTAAAGAAGAAGGAAAGAGTCTCTCTGGAACTTGGTAAAAATGCACCGGTGACCTTGGCCACAGCTGTTTCTTTGGGAGTTCTTTCAGCTATGGCCGGAGCAGGCAGAGGACTGAATAAGAGGAGGAAAAGGTGGTCTGCGGGAGACAGGTGCAAATTAGGGTGCTTTGTGATGACGGCAACAGAACCCAACTCCAAATAGCTTTTGTACGAGCAGACTTATGATTTTACCTAACAGGAATTCAAAGGTTACGCAGGCTTCAGGGCTACTTAATTCAGCATTTCAGTGTAATCAGGGCATTTCTCTTTGATTCCTGCCATCTTCAGCAGGCCTCATCCTAAAACTGGTTCTTCCATGGCTTGAAGATAGATTGTAGGTACAAGTTTCTCTATTTACATTCCAGAAAGAGACAGATGGAAGTGCATACACTATCATGGACTAAAAGACAGGTCTTTTCAGTTTTGTTAGGCAAACTTAGGAAACATGTCTACCATGGGCCAATAACAATAAGAAGGGAAAATCCAGGTGCTCTTCAACAAAATCCATATCTGAGGATGAGTCTGGTGGAGAGCTGAACAAAATGAAGGTTCTATCAGGAAAAAACTGGGGAGGGGGGAGCAATATGGTAGGTAGGCAACCAAGAGTGTCCACAGTAGGTAGGCTGTACATATACAGTGAAGAAAGACCATTCCCACAGGCCACCAGCTAACGGGGAAAGGCATACGAGCGACTTTATAAGTTGTGCTTCTGTTTTTCGTTCTTTTTCCTATTGGTTTTTGAGATTTGAGCATGTTTCTATACTGAAGGCATGTGTTGGGGAGGAAGAAGTTGATAGAAGAGACAGCAAGGTCTACGGAATGGAGCCTCAGGAGGGGCAGGAGTCGCGGGGATTAATAGCCTTTGATGGAGAGATCACTGGTGAAGAGGAGGAATTGGTGGACACGTGTGCTTAGGGTCTGCGGGGAGGCTGGGGTGAAGCGGAAACCATCCTGACTCCAGAGGGCCTTTATTTCTCCTGTAGAGTAGGAGAGCGCAGGTCATCAGGTTAGAGTGATGGAAACGGAGCTGCTAAACGAGTCTGTAGGAAAAGTTCCCTTTCTTGCTGCTGCTTGCAATCCTTGCTCCAGCCCTAAGTCAGAGCGTCCGTGCGGTGCCCTTGGCCTTCGGGAGGTGCGCTTGGGCCCACCCTGTCTCACAGCTGTGCTCCCTGGACATCCTGGCACCATCAGTTTTAATCCCCTGCCCCTGCCTGTCTGCTCTCATGCCTCCTGGCGCCCCCACGCCCTGCCCTTTGCCTCCCTTGCTCTCCCTCCGGTGCTTTCTGCTCACGTCCGTATTTCTCCAGGGTCTTCTGTCGAGACCTTCCACTCCACTGTCTCAGAGAAAGCTAAAGGCTCCGTTTGAAAAGGATGAAAATAATCTTATTTTATCCAAAATAGCTTTTACTACAAGAGAAGAGAGTTGGGGGGCGGGGAAGCTGATACTAAGAAAATATAGCCCCAAATTCCATAAGAATAACTTTTCTAATTTTTTGTCATGAATATATTATTATTTAGCACTTGAGAAATAGTATATTTATACTAAAGAATGGTAAGATATTAATTAAAATATAAAGATGAAAATGAAACTTCATTTCAAATTAAGTATTTAGGATTTAAAGCATTAGGTAGTTATCTGATGTTTTTACTTGCCTCCTCATTGCGTAAGTTTGATTTATTCAAAATTAATGACAATCCATACCAGAAACCTTCTTATTTGCCTAAAAGGTTTGCCATTAGAATAGTAACATACGTGGCTATTTTATGTAGGTTTTTCATTGGTGCAAATACTACTACGGAATATAAACAGCTAGATTTTTCAGTTACATAAAGTGTTTCAGAAATAGACCAAAGACTAAATTTTGGAGTGGGCCAAGTTTGCTTTCTCTTTTATAGGAAATGTACATAGACCTATTCTCCTTTCAGTGGCAGCATGACTATATAAATTGTGTGTAGCTGTGATTTTCTTATTTTCCTCAAGTTAGAGGGAGAAATAGCCCCTCCCTCCCTGCCCTCCTGCTGCCACGAAAGGGGAAGAAATGATCACAGGAGCTCTGAATACAATTTTTGTTGAGCTTTTTTTTTTTTTTTCTCACCTTAGGTGACTAGATCGATAGACAGTCCGGCAGCCGAGAAAAAAAAAAATCAGATGACTGGAATACAGCCAGAGGCAGTTTCTCTAGTGCAGCAAGAGTCCATTCTGATATTACAAAATTTAAAATAAACGGTATCTAAGCAGACACTCACTTCTCAATAAATTTACAAAGGGAAATGCAGATATTAAAATTACTCATAATAATACTAATGTCAGAATCGCTCCTCCGAAAGATCTTATATAATGAAACAGACTTTCCAAGGCCATGAGTGGTTTCCCACCTTTACAAGGTGTATGTCTTCCGGGAGACTAACTAGTGTATGAGAAGCAACCATGGGGTGCATGCTCCTCTACTGCACTGCAGGCCAAGAGGGCAGTGCACAAGCCCAGCCTTTCCACAATGAGCAGCCTGGGTGCCCGGGAAACAAAGTGCAACGTCCAGTCTGAACACCAGCTGTCAGTTGGACTGCAGACGCAGTCTTCCTTCCCTGTCTGCACAAGGCACGCAGCTCCTGAAACTCAACTCGCTCAGAAAGGATGAGGACACTCGTGCGTCCAGCCCTCCTCTCCACTCTGGGAAATGTACTCACCCACTCAGGCAGCCATTTATTCAAGAGCATTTACTGAGCTCCTATGGTTGGAAAGGTATCACAGGAGTCAGCACATCACAAAAATTTCAGGGAGGCGGGGGCTTGCTCCTGGGCCCAAGATATGCTTCTACATCTTATTCACCAGACTTTCACCAGTTTAAAAAATTCAACCAAGTTCTTATCTTTTCTTGGAAGTCTTGACATCACTTCCTTGTCCGCCAAAAATCCTGAGAGGTATCATCTTTCTTATATTTCTTTATGCTCTATTTTCTACTATAACTTGTAAGGTAAATGACAGTGTGAATAATCAACATGTACTGTTTGCCCTGTGTAAGGTGTGGCACTAAGTGACGTATTTGCACAATTTCATTTAACCCTTGCAGCGACCGTCGTCACCCACACTGAGAGTGCCTCTCCTTGGCTACCACACGATCCTCCGTAGACGCAGGAGGTCTGCGGGCTCACGGCGCTCCTGAGACAGGCCCTTCCTCAGCTGCCTCGACACCACCCGATGCCCCAGGACTGGCAGCTTCATCACAGACACGGGGTCCTGCCTTCGGTGACCACCAAAACCTTCAGGAAAAGCTAGTGGCCCAGCTTTCTCGCACTCTGCAACTTGAACTGATGATCTATCTTCCTGTGAATCCAAGGGTCCCTCAGAATCATGCCATCTTCCCTTATGTGCTTGTTTAGTTCAGTTACTTCAAAAAAAACCTCCCAATTTATTCAACTATTTTGATAAGTCTTTCTATTCATCACTCTACCACTTGAGAGCACTGAGGAAGAAACTATGAGACACTGAATATGTACTACACATACTGAATTATGTAATATTCATAGTCACCACCATGAAATACATGCTAATATCCTCATTTTATACAAGAGGAAACTGAGGCTCCGTGGGCAAAAACTCCATTTAGTTTTCACAGTAGTAAGTGGCTCTGACCAGGATTCACACCAGGACCATCTGACTCCACAGCCTTTGCTCCCTTCACCTTTACTGTGCGTCCCTCCGCATTCCAGCTCTACAAAGCTCAGAGTAGATTTAAATGTGTTTATACAGTGAATTTAAGTTGTATGCCCTGTGCAGACTCACCATCTAAAGTAGAAGTTCCCTGCAGACAGAGGACAGTCCTGTGACTCAGTGATCTATACCTAGAGCTCTGCAGGCGGGGTTAGTCCCTGCATATCAATGACTCCCTAATATTTGTAACAGCTTTTGTCCAATTTGCATTGATTTATTTGGACAAAAAGCTCTTCAGGAAAAAAGTGTCTTTTCCCAGAAATTCTTCAAGAATGCTAATTCCAGTAACCTCCATATATCATTAATAGTCTGCTTTTATGGATTCAAATTTGAAAATAATTGAGCATTTGATAAAAAGTGTAGGATAGTAAATTCAAAGGCCTAATTTCACAAGCACTGGAAATGATACGCCTGTACTTCCTATAATGAGAAATACACTGTTTGCTCAGATGTGCTATAAAGATATGGCGAATTAACACTGCATAGGCACTTGTATACAAACATGACTTGATATCTCCCTGAACAGAAAAGGAATTTATTTTCTAAATTTGCATGTATTTAATACTGAAAGTGCTACGCTATACCTGCGTATGTGCCTAATGTGTACAGATATACTCTCTATAGCATGTGCACACTTACATATGTACACAGTAATGATAAACGGGACTATTCCAAAGGATATGCCTATTTGAAATTTACATCTAATGTTTTTTTAATGATCTTAAGTGGACAGTTATAGCATTTTTTTGCTGCTATGAAAAATGATTTTAAGAATATTTCCACGATGTGCATTCATCAGACAGCTTAAAATGTTGTTAATAAGCAATTAAACTGTCATTGGTATTCAGATGCTGAATCCATTTGCTGAAGATACCCCCATCTTAATGTGTTAGAATGTGCATTATATTTCCCTCATTCTTATTCTAGGAACTATGCCAAAATTCTTTCTCCAAAGGGGAAAAATGTAAGAGGCATAAATATTGTCTTGAAACAGAATAAAACCTTTGCCAAGGCACAAAAACAATTCTGTAAAAATTGAGGCTAACTTTTTAATCGTTAGCAATTTGAACATCTACATTTAATCTTATTAAAATCATAATTACTTGTATTATAGTGAGATAGGATTTTTTGATAAAAGAAAAAATATGGAATTTTTGGTTTAAAAAAACCTACAATGGACACAGATATAAATAAGCAGTACTAGATTTTCATCACATAAATTATTTGAAAAATTCACATTCTCAGAAAACTTTTTCTATTTAAGTGTTATTCTCAATTGAATGTTCTACAATTATTCTTGTAATGGGAACATTTCATAGTATTATCATTTTCAGGGAGGAAAATCCCCACAAAATTCGGGTTTGAATGACTTAAAACGTAGTGTTAAATATTTGTCCATTTTAATCGTATCATAAAAAAGTAAGTCCCAGTATAATGAACCACTATTATTTATTTATTCAAATGCAATTTATTAAAAATGCAGTCACTGGCTGAAGGCCTTTGGGAAAACACATGAAAACACAAAAGTACATGAATTAAATATATCAACAGCCCAACTCCTCATTAAAAACAATAATGGGTTGAAACAATGACACACCTAAAAGCTATATTCTGTGTTTTATGTATATATAATTTAATGATGGTAGGTTGTTCACTATACAATCTCTACTGAGATTGATATAAGGATTTAGTTGGGTTCTGACTTCTCAATTTTTCTGACTTCTAAATTTTTCTTTTTTTAATTCTTAAAATTTTTAAGAATTTGTATCTATTCAAGTCATGAAGTGACCGTTAGCTATGGAAAAGCCACCATGGGGCTTTTCTGGTGCACAGAAAGGTCGTTTGGAACTTTATACGGGGCCAGATCCTGATCATTTAACAGTCTCCTTGGCTATTAACTAGTGTAATACTTGCTCTTCTCAACTGACTTTGAGTTCACTGTGCATTCTAACAGGATGAACATACAAGGCATCTACAGAAAGGGCCTAGTTTGTTAGTAAACAGTGTACGTTGAAGCCTCTTTGCTTTTCACTTAAGACTTCATAGGACCCCATCTGCCCCAAATATCTTCTCTGCTGATTATGTATGATACTTTAATTGCCAAGTGTCGGCCTAAAAAAGTAAACACAGGGGAAATTGAAATAGGTGACTATGGATTGTAAATATCACACAGGACAGGAGGGAAGATGGTGGGAGAGCCTTTTCCATTAGCAAAAGCGTTCAGATGAATTCATCAAATTTATCAGATTGTCTGGCTTTCACACTGGAAAGCAACAATTAACATCCTGAGGGAGCTCAATAGGTAGATCTGAGCTGGAATGACACGCAGGTGAGGGAAGAACCTTTAGCACTGTGTTGGGGGCTTCTAACAGAAAACAGTGGGAAAAAAGGAAAAGCAAAAGGAAAGAAAAGTGTTCAAGAGTATCTCTTCCTGCTTCCCAGTTTTGCTCAAGGCTAGCTCGGATCTGTTGCCAGATTGGTCTACTCCCATAATATTGTTTACTTTCTTTAAGTAAGTAATGTCACGTTGGGACTTTCCTGGTGGTGCAGTGGATAAGAATCCACCTGCCAATGCAGGGGACACAGGTTCCATCCCCGGTCCGGGAAGATCCCACATGCCGTGGAGCAACTAAGCCCGTGCACCACAACTACTGAGCCTGTGCTCTACAGCCCGCGAGCCACAACTACTGAAGACCCTGCGCCTAGAGCCCGTGCTCCGCAACAAGAGAAGCCACCACAGTGAGAAGCCCGCACACCGCAACGAAGAGTAGCCCCTGCTCGCCACAGCTAGAGAAAGTCCACGCGCAGCAACGAGGACCCAACGCAGGCAAAAAAAATAAAATTTAATTTAAAAAAGTCACATTATTATTATTAAGAAACACTAATATTAACATATCTTTAAAACAATTTTGATGGCATCTGACAATTATTATCCAGTGATTCTAGGTCACAAAAGCACTGTACTCAGACTGGCTGGGTCTATAAAGAGAAACTGCTTCTATCTGAAAGAAGCAAAGAAAACTTAGTATTGGGTTGGCCAAAAGGTTCGTTCGGGGTTTTCCATTAAGACGTTACTGAAAACCCTGAACGAACCTTTTGGCCAACTGGATATTACTCCGAATGCTGCTTGTGATAAAGGGGATAATGAAACTGGATCCTGATTCAGAATAACAGAGCTCTGATTTAGAGTCTCACCCCTCTCCAGGACCAGGCTCCCAGCTACTCTCCAATGGTACCTTTCACCGCTTGCCTCCTGGCTTACTCTGATATTCAACACCAAGACACCAACCTTGCTGTTCCTCAAACACAACAAGCCTCAGGACCTTTGCACGTGTTCATCCTCTTCATCTACTCTCCTCTCTGTGTGACTGGCTCCCTCCTTTCCTTCAGATCTCCATTCAAATGCCATTTATTAGTGACACCCTCCTGGACCGGCATTCTCATCAAATGCCATTTATTAGTGACGCCCTCCTGGACCGGCACTCTCATCCCACTTATCCTGTTTTATTTTCTTCCAGAGCACACATTGGTACCTGTCATACTCTATATTTAATTTTTTATTTTCTTACTTCATGACTTTTTGTGCCAACTGATGATCATATTCCCAATGTTTATACAGTTACAAGTTCATAGACACTGTTTAGTAAAGATGTATTGAACCAAAGAATGGAAGATACCACCACCCTATTGTACAAGTCAGAAACCCGGGTGTATTTCACCTTTTATCCTCTTTAAAATGCCCATATCGAATCAATAACAAAGTCCCAATGACTGTACTTCTGAAAGAGTACTTTGCCTCTCTCCACTGTCACTTCCTAGATCAAAGCCCCATCACATCCTGACTGGATTAATGCGACGGCTTTTAACTGGCAGTAACAGCTTCTAACTACCTACTTGAGGTCTAGCTTCAGTACATTTGCTTTAATAATGCAGTTAAGTGATATCCCTAGAATACAAATATGACCATCTAGTTCTTTGCTTAAAATTTTGCATTGCTTCTCATTTCCTTCAGGTAAGACCCAAACACTCAACACGCTTGATTTTTTTTTTTTTTTAATCTTCAGCCTCATCCTCTCTGACCTCTTTGCTCATTCCAAGCATCTGATTAGAGACACTTCCTCCAAGAAGTCTTTGCCAGTCTCCCTAAACTGCATTAGGTGCCCTAGCTAGGGATCATTCTAAACTACGTTTTCTTTCATGTTGAACTTATCATACTGTATTCTATTTGCTTGTTTAATTACACCATTGCTACTAATTTGGGCCATGAAGTCAAAGAGCATATGTGTCTTTTTCGTTACTGGGCCTCCAGGGCCTGCATCTCAGATGTCACCTTAATCTTGCATTGGACATTTTGGTGTAGTTACAGAAATAAGGTTTGTTTGCCTGGGGTGTCTTGAATTGGTCAGCAGCGGTCTTGAAGTAGTTGATGACATCTGGATAATAACATTATGTAGCTGTACATAGACTAGACAAGCATGAACTCCTTCAGCAATTCTGTACTGAGGACTAAGTACATGCCAAGCACTCTTTTAGGTGCTGGAGAGAGTGGTGAACAAGATAGATAAGGTCCCTGGTCTCCCAGATTCCACTAGTTAGGGAGACAGACAATGAACAAGTACATATATCAATAAACATGATCATTTATGACAGCAAGAACTGTTAGAAACATACTAAAACAGGATGTGGTGGTACAGAGTACCTGAGAGGGGAGTGTTTTTACATAGAATAGACGAGAAAGGCTTCTCCTCTGCAATGCAAGAATGAATTTTGATGTGAGTAACAATACGGACCCACATATGCAAGGAAGAAGAGGTTTCCTGGAAAAGGCCCTTTGGTGGCGTAATTTTGGAGTGTTTCAGGGACAGAAAAAGTGGTGTGATCGGAATGCCGAGACTTGAGGCAAGGGGCCAGATTATATGCACCTCTAGAGCCATTGTGAGTGAGGATAATCTTATTTTAAGTTGAATGGGAAACCATTAGAGCACAGCCACCACTTACAAGACCAAAGTTCACCTACACAGAGCCCAGCGTATCTCAGAACTAATACAGTGACTCACGCAGCACACACTGCACACTACTTTGGTTCCGTTAACTCACAAATCATCATCATTAGGAGGCTAGTGGAAACACTGCACTCTCCACCTCCCTTTTCTTCCTTGCTTTCTTTTTACTCGTAAGCTCCAAAATAACTAGCCCTGGGGGGAGATAAAGTGATGAATGACCTCATTCAGCTCAAAGAAACAACAACAAAAAATCCCCAACTGAACGGTTCATTGCAAACAGCAAAATGGTCATTGTTTAGTGGATGACGTTTCCTCTCTTTAGTATCCAGGCAATGACTGATGATTTCCCTGAAAAGCTCCCACTTTTAAAAGAATGAATAAGCCCCAAAGGCCTCAGAGAGATAAGTATTACTTTCCTCCTGGTAGCTCAGCTAGTGACTGAGAGGGAAAAAGAAACTGGACAATATTTCAAAGCCAAGACCTCTATAGGTAACAGTAGATACCGCACTTCTATATTTCTAAATTGCTTGACACCCAAACATGATTTGTGTGTGTTTGTTTTTTACGGCATTCTACGTATTTTCTGCCTTCTCGCAAACTCACTCATCTGAAGTGGGGTTCCCTGAGTATGTTTCTGGGTGCCCTCACGTGAGCGTAACTGGATTTCCTGTGCTGCAGAGAGCAAAGCCATCTCCGGGACTCGGCGCAATGCTCAGACTCCTGGGAAACTGGATGATCAGTGGTCCTACTGCACAAATAGGTGTTGCACCATACTTAGTATTTATTTGCATAGTTTTATTTTCTAGGGAGAACTTTCAAACAACAGTAACAACAACAAACTACTCCAAAATAATTGCTTGCCTTTTTGAAACAAAATAGCCCACTGATGGCTAATGGAAGGTTCAATGCATTCCTTTCATTCTCTCCTCTCTATAAGGAAAAATGTCAGGGGTTAATATATTTGTGCCCCACTGAGAATTAAAGAGGAAACACAGTACTTAGCGTTTGTAATGAGGCCACGCGTTAATGTAGGAAGGTCATGCCAGGTCACATAATAGATGTGGCAACGTCATTTTCCACAGTAGCCAAAGGGGACTCAACTCAGTGATGGCATGGCTTTGAGAAATATTTACTTTTGATGTGAAAGGCAACAGAGCTAGAGCATTCTGGTTGATGGAAGCCATAAATAAGATTTTCCCACAAAGGAGCAGAAAGCAAAAATGCTCTTCTCACAACCTGTCACCTCGAAGTTCAAGGACTGGGGTGAAGGGATGGCAGGATTTTGTGATGGCGGTGGAATACAATGCCGAGGTTTCACACACTGAAATCGGTTTTAGTTCGTGGGAGAAATTATCAGATAAAATGACCCAAACATTGGTACTAGAGGTATTTTTTTTTAAGTTATAGAAAGGCAAAATACCTAAATGGAACATACTTCCACATATTTTAATTAATCAGCTAAAAATTAACATGGGCTATTTATAGTATTAATCTTGTTAACAACCTCAGTTCTTATGGATTCCAAATCTATTTTGGAAAAAAACAACTCGATTTGAAATTTTTAAAGGCAACAGATGTAAATAAGCACCTTCAACACTCAGGATAAAAACTGAATATATTGCATTTAAAGAAATAACCATTAATATAAATTAGAATTTGTACGGGAATCTTTACAGTGTTTCACACCTTGCAAAAACCCTTTACTACATACACTGTATTATAAGATGAAAATCCTAGCAAATAAATATAGCATAGTAACTATTTAAAGAAAGTAGGGCTAACCTAAAAAGGTAATTCACAAAAGAAGACGTGAATGGCCACTAAACATACACAACAGGTCAAGTACCCGCAGTGCGCAAAGAGATGGGGGAAGAAAGTGTATCAAGCCTTTTTCTTTTTAATAATAATTTGTAAAGATTAAGAAGAACCACTCGCTGTTATACTGACGTTGCCAGGAATCTAAAAATTTCTCAGGAGTGTGATAATTTACAACACTGCTTATGGGCATTTGCATTATTAATTGCCTTTCTGGAGGGAAATTTGCCAATATATACTAAGTAATTAATCTTAAAGAAATAACTATAAAGAAATGCAAAACATTGGCACAAAGATATAGCAAAATACTGTTTTTAGTAGTGAACTTCTGGAAACAAAGTATCCCACAAGAAAGGATTAATTTATATACTGATGTTATATTTATAGTAACAAAATACAACACAGCCATTAAATGTAATACTATATTTTGATGGACGTGAGTGGAAACATTTTCATTCTCAATCCCAATGTTTCCCTCCAGGAAATTTACTTAGCTGACACTCCTGATTCCTCTTCATCTTGTCACATTTCCTTATCATCAAGAAACGGCTGACTTTGATCAATAGGAAAAGGGTATAAAGAATGCTGCCTTTTCCTCTTGGGAATGAGTTTTCCTGCAGGTAGCATTAGCTCTCCTTTACTCCTCAAGTATTTAAAATTGTCTGGACAGGAGTGTTGCAGAGGAAGACCTACATCAGATCAGGACCATCTGTTCCTGGATGGATATGCTGCTTAACTTGGGGTTCAGTATTAATATGGCCCTTTGATGGCATTTATAAGTCACATTTGCCAACCTAGTCTTCATCATACTAAAGATGAAATTTTGGCCCCATTCCACCCACACTTTTGTCTTACATCAGAGATGGTTAGAACTCTGGCAAGAAAGAGAATTGCCCTCACCCCACCCCTGTCAACATAAGAGGATAACAGAAGGATGTTTTAACTCATACAAGTGTTCACAATGCACTGTTAAGTTAAAAAAACAAAAAAAGATACAAAAAACACAGAACAAAAGGCTTTAGGCAAAACTTTTTTTTAACATCTTTATTGGAGTATAATTGCTTTACAGTGTTGTGTTAGTTTCTGCTGTTTAACAAAGTGAACCAGCTATACGTATAGATCCCCATATCTCTTCCCTCTTGCACCTCCTTCCCTCCCACCCTCCCTATCCCACCCCTCTAGGTGGTCACAAAGCACCGAGCTGATCTCCCTGTGCTATGCGGCTGCTTCCCACTAGCTATCTATTTTACATTTGGTAGTGTATATATGTCCATGCCACTCTCTCACTTTGTCACATCTTACCCTTCCCCCTCCCCATATACTCAAGTCCATGCTCTAGTAGGTCTGTGTCTTTATTCCTGTCTTACCCCTAGGTTCTTCATGACCTTTTTTTTTTTTTAGATTCCATATATATGTGTTAGCATACGGTATTTGTCTTTCTCTTTCTGACTTACTTCACTCTAGGTGAAGACTCTAGGTCTATCCACCTCATTACAAATAGCTCAATTTCGTTTCTTTTTATGGCTGAGTAATATTCCATTGTATATATGTGCCACATCTTCTTTATCCATTCATCTGTCAATGGACACTTAGGTTGCTTCCATGTCCTGGCTATTGTAACTAGAGCTGCAATGAACATTGTGGTACATGTCTCTTTTTGAATTATGGTTTTCTCAGGGTATATGCCCAGTAGTGGGATTGCTGGGTCATATGGTAGTTCTATTCGTAGTTTTTTAAGGAACCTCCATACTGTTCTCCATAGTGGCTGTACCAATTCACATTCCCACCAGCAGTGCAAGAGGGTTCCCTTTTCTCCACACCCTCTCCAGCATTTATTGTTTGCAGATTTTTTGATGATGGGTCAGAATAGGCAAAATATTTTAACAATATTTTCCTCTGCTTATAGATTGATGAGTGCTTCACATTTAACTTCCTGTATTTTAGTTTGTAGTTTTTTCCAAGTTTTCTGCAATTTGTTTGTGGTATTTTTCTATTTAGATTCAAAATGTTACTTTGGTGAGTTTTTGCAGAATTCAGGAATCTCCTTCTCAAGAGGTTATTACACATGAGAAGAGAAACTTGTTTTTGTGAGATGACAGCCCTGATTCTATATGAAGACAAGGTAACAAGTTACATGAACTCTCTAGTCCATCCATCCCAGAACTAGGACCAGTCACCACATATTTGATGACCTGTTGGTGAGAAGGATATCATTACTGGATTTTTATTTTTTTATTTTTTAATTTATTAATTAATTAATTTATTTTTGGCTACATTGGGTCTTTGTTGCTGTGCACAGCCTTTCTCTAGTTGTGGCGAGCAGGGGCTACTCTTCGTTGCTGCGCGTGGGATTCTCATTGCAGTGGCCCCTCTTGTTGCGGAGCACAGGCTCTAGGTGCACGGGCTTCAATAGTTGTGGCTCATGGAATCAGTAGTTGTGGCTCGTGGGCTCTAGAGCGCAGGCTCAGTAGTTGTGGCTCACGGGCTTATTTGCTCCATGGCAGTTAGGATCTTCCTGGACCAGGGCTTGAACCGTGTCCCCTGCATTGGCAGGCGGATTCTTAACCACTGTGCTGCCAGGGATGTCCTCATTACTGGATTTTTAAATTGCTTTCCCTGACAATTTTACCACAGGAAAACTGAACACCTATGTGAACTTTTAATTTTTTAATCTATTCAATATCTGACCAGAACTATGGGATATGATGGCTTTGTGGCCAGATTTATCCAAGGTCTCTTCCCTTTGCATATTCAGCTATTCAGAAGTTCAGTGGAATTCTTCAGATTTGTGTTAAAAGGCAGACATTCCTCTCCAAAAAGCGATTCTTTAGAAATACACTTTGTTCATTAGTGACTTGAAAAGACTGAATTTTAGCATATTTTCTTTCATGAATGTATCCGTGAAACTTTATAGCCTGGTCATAACTCCACAGTGGAAAATCCTAAGCAACTCCCCATGAAGAGTTTTTCCCCATTCTGCTCAAGCTAGCCCAGCTCTGTCTGGTAATAAACTCTGGGAAATTTGTAAATGTGCACAGAACGAATTTAAATTTCAGTAACCCCGGCTACACACATGTCAAAAACATTATAAGCATGTAAGAGCATAAGCACGTAAGATGCTTTATGCTTTCAAACAACGGCCATAGTTTATGATGTAGTCAAACCAATTTCACAATTTGTCGAAGACGTTTTCCACTTGCTGCTGCATGATTTCAGAAATTACATTCGTAATCCTAGTCCTATGCTCTTCCCACATGTTTAGCTGTGAGGAATGAATAGCAGTTTAACGTGCTTGTTCGCATAATATTCTTGTCCATAGAAATTGGGATTTAAACTTTAAAAGACTTAAATATATTGCGTGGTAATGTTTACAACTGAAATAGACTCTTAGGAGGCTTCTTCTTGGAATCATAGAGTTTTATATTTGTAGCCAGTATCTGGTCTCTTAACATGCTCCTGACGAAGAGATGATACGTTTCTGGCCTATGTTATATACGAGCACTACCAACGCAGATGTACATTTATTAAGAAACTTTGGCCATTAGATGAGTCTCTCTCCCTTCAACAAAGTAGGTTTCTGAGCTAAAGCACTGAGCATAGAACAGCTCCAGAGCACAAGTCCAGGGGGACCCACTGACAAACTATGAGGTGGATGGTATCCCCACAGCATCATTCCTGTCTCTTCTCTAGGTCTACCAGATGTCAGACGTAGCCCCAAAGGGCAGAAAGCTTATAGTTCAAAACTAGCACAGCCCAAGGCCAGAAGAGCAAACTGTGGTGGTGAGGGGAATCGCATATATCTTAAGGGGTCTTGGTATATTGAAGAGTGATTGAAAGTTCCACCCTTCCTGACAGCATTATAAGCTCAGATCTAATTTGAAATAGAATTATCAGTAGACGTGCACAGCATTAAATAACGCACATGGTCAGAAGGAGCAAAGACAAGAGGGAAAAAGAGAACTGAGCGCGTTACTCTAGTTGATTACGGTTTCGGGCAGTGTACACTTTGTTCTTCTAACAACAGCCTTATGGCAACTTTATATAAATAAAGGTTTTGTGGCTTAAGTACAATGGAAATAGCAAAGTTATCAAGGAATGTAAAGAAAAAAAATGTGAGGGAGGGAAGGGAGGGAGGAAGGGGACAACAAATTGAGTAAAACAAATTCTATCCCTATGCCAGCAAGCCGCTAGGTTTATCTGGCATTAATGTGAGCCCAGCTTGGCTGAAGGAGTTAAGTCCTGTCTTTTCCTTATTCTTTTCAATTCCAGAAACTGAAAAAAATTTGAACTTCCCAAAATGATGCAAATGATGCTTCCTGCTAATGGGAATATGCTCATTTGTTTAATTTCCCTTTGTTGAAATATTCTTAAGACATTAATTTCAATATACAATTAATAGCAGATAGCAAGGGAAGAAACAGTAACTCTCACTTTATTTTTGCATTAGATTTTGCCATGGGGCCTGACGTTTGAGGTTAAAAGAGCAATAAAACACAAGGACTATCATTCATTCCTGCTGAAAACAAGGCTAATCAGGGATCAAAGTCTGGAAAATGAACAAGACTGAGTGATTAATTCATACATTAGCCTCAGTATTTTCTAAAGGGCATTAAAGTGCTCAGCACCTTCACAGTATCTCCCTTTTTTATATCTAAATCCATGCAGGTAGATTTTTCTTAAGAAAATTTAGTTCCCCAAGAAACAGATGGAGATGGTGTAATTCCCTCCATCTGCACTTTCCCCAGGTTGTTAATGACAAATGCATTATATTTATTTATTACAAATAGATGAAAGGTGTTGGTATGGTTCAATTCACAGCAATCTTATACTTTTAACGTGTACTGGGCACTGGGCTTCTTCCCAGTGCTGACAATGCACACGACTGCTTTCAGGGAGGCTATGGCCCTCAAGAACACTTTTCTTTATGTTTATGGCTTTAAAGAGTGAACGCACCATCTGCTCTTTGCGCATGGTTGTTTAAATTGTTTGGAACCTGAGGTCATGATGAGAATAACTATGGCGTACTTCCATACAGTTAATTCCATCTGTAAATAATTAGCTCTGCAGCTCTTTCTTTTAGCCTTGCAGTGGATAACAATGAACCCAAAATGACCTGTAGAAGCAACACATTCCCCAGGACAGACCTCTCCAAGTGGTCCGCTGCAGCAACAGAAAAGCAGTTTTTCTTTTATACCTCAGTGTCATAAACACACATACACCACACAAATAAAATTCTTTATGATTAATTTATAGCACATAACGTTAGGTAAATACTCGCGTTTAGAGACATTCTATTTAATCTTTCTTCTGAAACAGTTTAAGACAGGGGACAGACACAGGTCAAAAGGTACATCATGCAGACATGATAATAATTAGTCTACGGCTGCAGATTCATTCCATAAACAATAAAACTATTTAAAATCTAGTTTCATAGGAGCTATGCAGGCTGTAACATTCTCCTTAATAGCTAAACAATGGAAATGGGCAATAACAGAAACAGAGAAATATGCAGAATATCAAAAACTAAATGCACTGTAATTGGTTTTAACCTAAGGTCTATGAATATCCTTAAATTACATGCCACAATGTGGGATTTCCATGTATTTGTACATTTTCTGAGAAAGGATCCATCTGTTCGTTTTATCAGCTTGCCAAAGGTCTAGGATCTCTAAGAGTGTATAAATTATTTCATCACCATGTATTTTAATAAAATATTGTATTTAATTATTCAATTCTTTTACAGTTTGTTTAAAATGAAACACTGTTTAAATACACCAGGTACATGGAGACTAGATTCAGAAAACATCTGTCTTTTTTAAAAAGGATGGTAAACTGCAGGAGAACACAGGGAATTTAATAGAGAGATTGTTGTAAGTGTTCAAACTGTTAGAAAAATAGACTAAATGAAGCCAAAGCTGAACGTTTGTTCTGCTTGAGAAATGGGCATCGACTTCATAACTACGGTGCAGTAGAGTTTGATTCATATATATATATATATTTATTTATTTATTTGATTATATCATGTTGCTTTTGAAGCATTCTTGCACAGGTATTAGGTTGACAACTCTATTTGGCATCATCGTATATACAAATTACTGCACAAGTTAAGAGCTTGAAATGGAGTGGCTTATCTCCCCTTGTTTCCAACACTTTGTTTTTGTGGATGTTAAGCTTACTTCAGGCCCATCAGTGAAATGAGTGTGTTGCCATGTTCATATTCCTGATATTTTCACATTTGACAAGTTCTCTTTGTATTAACAGGGAGAAAACTATACGATATCTCTGGACTCAGAGGGAAGATGTTTCTTATATAACCATAACTATATTTTAAGAGAAACAGATTTAAGCATTTGTAGGCAACAAACTTACCTGAGGGCTTAATGGGGGAACAGGATGAGGGTGGGGTATTCTATAACTGTTATGGCTTCACGCTTCCTGACAAATATAAAAACAAATACCTTGCCTGTATTCAAGGTAACTGTATCAGACGTTTCAGTGAGAAAAACTGTTAACAGAGAACAGTTTCGGTATCCACCGTAAGAAACACATTCTTGCCTAGCTCTGAGCCCCTCCTGTTTGCCGGCTCAGACACGGGGAGGCCTTGCTTCTTCGTTGAAACACCTAAGACATTTTAGTGTAATTATAGGACTCTTTTCTCTCCTTTAATATTGTCTGTCCCAGTAAATCTTATTTAAGGAAGTAATTTGAGTGCTTTAACCCAAATGGCTTTTCTATATAGTCTAATACAGAAGTGACTTGGAACTTGCTCTCAATGACCTAAGAAGCAGCAGTTTGAGGATAGGATGAACCCCAAATTTAAAAGAGAATGCTTTCACACAGAGATTTAAGTAGACATCTGTATCACAAAATAATATGGACCTTAAGTTTATTCTATTCTAATTCTTGTTCACAATGTTATTTCATCCCACGTGTGACTTTGGGCAACCGAAAGTTACATTGCGTAGAATTGCGTAGAGCCTAGTGGTTACTTTAAATTTCTTGAGTTTGAGGGTTTTCCAGAACATGTTTCATGTGCAATGCCCCACAGGCCTGGGCTGGGCAGTGGCATATAAAATGAAAAAAATAGGCCACAAGCAGAAAGGATATCGCTCTGTCTTATATATTAGTCTTCCCTGTAAGCTTCCCCTCAATTAAAGAGTTTCACAACTGTAATTTTCTTTTAAACATTGCTTTGTTCCAATTCTTTATATAGATGAGGGCTAAAGAGGCCACATAATATGCCCAAACTCATATTACTAGGTAATGGAGAACTTTTTCCCCATTCCAAATCCGTTACCATTGAGTTCAATGTCCTAATTTATCTTTTTGGCACTAAAAAGTTTTGTACGTTCAAATTTATTCACTACTTAACTAAAATATTGGATAAGGAATTAACATCTTGTAATTCTAGTAATCTGTATCTATTACTGTACTCATCAAGTACAAACTCTTTTTTTAAATGTTTGTCAAAAATTGTTTTATAGATTTTATAACTTTATTAATTGGTTACTGGAAAGTTAAAATAAAATTAAGTAAATTAACCAAGCAACATGGTGAAACAGGAGGGAAGGGAGCAGGGCACAACCTTTAAAAGAATGACATAGCCCAAGGACACGACATAAACTGATTAGAACCAAATGGGTCCAAGATGGCAGACAAGTCTGACTTCCACTAGACCCTGAGCCTCAGTATATGCTCATTTAAACACATCAGCAAGCCAAATGACATACCCACCGGCGCCATGACAGTTCCAAGGCCAAGCACGAAGGTCAAAACGCAGGTGGCAGCCCAATTCCTGGAAATCACCACTCCTTCCCCAAAATAGCTGGAATACTCTTCCCACTCATTAGCCTATGAAATTACCCAGCCCTATAAAAGCTGACAACCCCATACCTGCGGCGGCTCTCGCCTTCTGAGATGGCCCGCACTCTGTCTGTGGGGTGTTTCTCTCTAAATAAATCCACTTCTTACCCATCACTTTGTCTCTCACGGAATTCTTTCTGTGACAGGCATCAAGAACCTGAGCTTCATTAACTCCTGAGACCAGGTGTGTGATCTCAGTTAAAGGAACGTGGGTTCGAGTCCCAGCCTGAGTTACACAGTTTCAATGACGCATGGGTCACTTTCACGCATGCGTTAACATCAACTTACTAGTTATTACATGATCAATTTCAGCACAATCGAATGGCTCCAACACTCAGCACAATGACAAAGACTCTCTCCCTGACCAAACTTTAGTCAGGGTCCTCTTAACCCTGAAGGGTTAATCCTCAACTAGGCCTCAACTTTTGGACTTCCAGGTCTGTCTTTGCATGACCTAATTTTAGCGAAAATTCTGCTAAATGAGTATAGTCAGAATCTCCTATTCTAGATGATATCTGGTCACATTTCGCACCCCTCACTATCTCTCAGGTGACGCCTGGTCACCCTTGACCTACCTTCAGCAGGAATCCTATCAAATCGATTTAATCAGAATATACCCTTGATGTTTCTCCTTGGCTGTAAATCCCCACCTGTGCTTGTTGTACTGGAACTGAGCATGAGTCTATGCTGTCTTTATTCCCCTACAGCAACAGTTCCTGCATAAAATAATCTGGTTTTGTCCCTTTACTGCCAAGCTCTGGGTTTCTTTAACATACATCGTTACCAGACGAGGTTTTCTGTTGTTGTTTTTTTTTTACCTCTTACGTATGTAGGATTAATGAATAAAGATATTATTTTTGTGGTTTGCTTTTGAAAGTTTCATATATGTGGTACCAGGACATATGTATCATTAGACCCTCTTACAGAACTTGTCATTTTCCTTCGGAGAATTTACGACATTTTGTAAATATACTTACTTAAGTACTTATTTGATGAACGTGACCAGAGTAAAGATTTCTGAAAGCAGTGACCATGTTTATTTCGCTCATCGATTACTACATATCGAAGACATTCTGACTAAAGGCACTGCTGAGAAGGAAAGGGTCTTCAGAATAGAATGAGACATGGATCACTTGAACTCACACTCAGAAAAGCTTCATAGTAATATTTGGGAAAAAAATGCTTTTTAAGATCGTGGCATTTTTCCTTCAAAGCATTCATTTATCACCCATCCTGTGCACTGACATTTTATTAAGTCATACGGAGGCCAAACTAAAAGACACGTTTTTCTGCTTTCAAGTAGATAGAACTTTCCAAGAACATCTGGAAATTCTTCTTAGAAACCAACATATTTGGCAGACTTCACTTCAAAAGTAATGTCCTCGGGTACTACAGGCTCAAGGATATACTGTGCAACATGGGGGATATAGCCAATATTTTGTAATAACTAAATGGCAAGTAATCTTTAAAAATTTTATAAAAATTTAAAAAATAATAAAAATAAATAAATTTTTAAAAATCTCTACCAGAAGCAATAGCTCACTGTGTAACCTTAGGCGAATTACTTAATTATATTGCCATTAATCACTCGTGTTTTCCCACCTACAAAATGTTAATAAAAAGAGTAAGTGTATCATTACAGAATGCAGCTACTACATGTGTTGTGTGGACCCCAAATGTGTATCTACATTCTACCTCATGTTGAGTTTAAAATATCTGATGAAAAAATCAATAAATCTGAATATTTCCAGTGTTGCCGTGCATATAAAAAAAGGTAAAATCTCGTTATTATCTACTGAATCTGTTGTAACCCAGGTCTTGTCATAAGGCAGCCTGCAGTACGTGCTTAAAAAGTGACTCATAATAAAGTACAAACCTTAATCAGTAACTTCAAAAGGATTCCTGCACAGTTGCTCACTTCATTAACTGCCTCTACTTTCCAAGATTCTGGTAACTAAACATCAATGTTACTTTTATGGATATCTGCCTGTACATGACAGAAAGCCTTCCAAATACAATGATGATCCATCTGCCCTAAAGCAGGAACTCGATTCAAGATAATGGTCTATGTAGACGTGAAACTGGACATGTATGCAGAATGGCAAGACATCACAGATATATTAACGAGAATGCTTATAATTACCTTTATGTGTTTTCCTTATAATAAACTTTTGAAATGAAAAGGCACATGTGATTTGTCCATATGCTTAATGAAGGGGAAAATTCAATCTAATTACATTCCCGATGAATATTTACTCCTAATGCAGTATTCTTTTATTTTTGCAATATTTTACTTTAAAGGCTAGCTTTAATAATAAGCAAAACATATTAAACCAGGAAAAAGCAGTTTTCTCGAAAACCAAGAAAATGATTTTTTCTTCCATTATACATTAAAATTATTCAAACAAAAATATATTTTAAACCTAAGGTTTACTTATGTAAAACTATACAAATATATTCATGAACTTCTACATATTCTCTTATAGAGATCACTTAGAAATAATAATCTTTCAGACTTGCCTGGTGGTGCAGCAGTTAAGAATCCGCCTGCCAATGCAGGGGACACAGGTTCGAGCCCTGGTCCGGGAAAATCCCACATGCTGCGGGGCAACTACTGAGCCTGTGCTCTAGAGCCCACGAGCCACAACTACTGAGCCAGCACGCCACAACTACTAAGCCCACGTGCCCAGAGGCCGTGCTCCGCAACAAGAGAAGCCACCGCAGTGAGAAGCCCGCGCACTGCAACGAAGACCCAACGTGGCCTAAAATAAATAAAATTTTTAAAAAATTCTAAAAAAGAAATAATCTTTCATGTTAAAATTAAATGATATATACTTTCAATGTTTTTAAAATAGCAAGCTATAATAGAAGTATATTCACCTATTTGATTTTGGTCTTCTTATTCTTTATCACTTAAGTTATTATAAAGGGTGATAAATACTTTGTTTTCATAGAATCTAATTATAAATTATATTTTGTTAGATTGCTATTCATGTGAGGAATTTAATAATCTTGTCAAACTTTTATTTTCCATCTAAATTAAAGTCATTTCTTCTACCTACTCATTAGTCTTCAAATCCTCTAACTACCAAAAAAAACATGTGTTTGGATAAAAACAGACATTATACGCATCTGGGATACAGGTAAACATATTTCTCTATAAAATTTAAATCTGATCAGGAATTTATTTTTAACCCCACATGAAGACAAATCACACATGCACAGCTGGCTTGCATATCAATTGTGAGTCATTTTCCTCTCTGCCATATGCTATCTTTTTGAGGCAATATTGATGTGATAATAGAGGGGAAAGTAACAATGGATCGAATCCAGTTAGAATAGACAACTGCTGCTCCCAATTGCTTTCAGAGTATCGTTTTTCTTTTCTCACTTTTAATTTTGAGGAGAAAACAAAAGGGAAGGGGTTGGGTGGGAAAAAATGATATTTGAGGGTATAACTCTTTACGAAGAAACAAAACACAAACTTTATGAAAGGTAAGGGGTTCTCTGATACCCTGCACTTATTGGAGGATGGCAGCCCAGTCAACTTTTGTGTGCAGAAGGGTGCTTAGTATGAATATATTAAATCAAAATGGCAGTGGTTTGGGCTACGAACTGGCTGTGCTCCACCAAATTATTTTACTTTGAAGTCCTCTCAATATGATGGTATTAGCAGGTGGGGCCTTTGGAAGATAATTAGGTTTAGACAAGATCACGAGGGTGCAGCCTCCATGATGGGAGTGGTGCACTTAAAAGAAAAGGAAAAGATACCAGAGCTTCTTCTCTCCACCATATGAGGACACAGCAAGAAGGCAGACATCTGCAAGCCAAGAAGAGGGCCCTCGCCCAGAACCAAATCCCCTGGCACCTTTGATCTTGGACTTCCCAACCTCCAGAACTGTAAATATTAAAGTCTGTTGTTCAAGTCACCCAGACTATGGTATTTTGTTTTCTGAGCTAAGACAGTTTGCTATTTCTGTTTCAAGCCTACCAGAAACAGGAAGTCGCTACTGGCAGCTAAATACTTACTTGTGGCACTTGCTAGGAATCTGATAAAGGGGAATTTTGAAATCATACTTGTTATTCTTATTGCCCTTTCTAGGACTGTCCCATTACCACAGTTTCTCCCCGGGTTTGTTTCCCAAATGGCTGAGCAGCAACTTTTGGTATCTCAGCATCTTCTTAATCAGGCAGCCCCTAGCTCAATGGATTAAAAACAAAAACAAAAGCAAAAAAAAAAAAATCATTTTTTATACACAGGAATAAGAATAAAAATAACTGCCATCAGCACTCACTATGAGTCAGATTTGATACTAACTCATTGTACCCTAACTCATTTAACGCTTAAAAACCACCTTTTGAATTAGATAATATTATTGTCCCCATTTTACAGATAAGGAATAGAAGCATAAAAAGGACACACAACTAGGAAGTGTTCAGTCCAGGACTGTAATCTGAACAATCAAGGTTCCTTGCTTTTTAACTGATTAACATTTAGTTTCTAAAGTATATAAAGGATAAAAATTTCAAGTTTAAAAACACAAAAATTTAAGTATTTAAAGGATAAAAATACTTGTTTATTGCTATTAGAACCAGCTGTATACATTTATAAATAACTCTTAGCACGGAACTTTCTAATCTCATCTTTCATTAGATTTTAGAAAGTATTTTTAAAAGTAGAGAAATTACAAAATAAAGGATAAAAAATAAAATCGACTATACTTCCCTCTTCTGATTACCATTCCAGCTTATTTTCTTACAGTTATTTTTCTAATAATGGAATTATATTTTTCAAAATTTGGGCCAAATGTTATTTACTTAAAACATGCAGGTGACATGATTTTTCTAGTTTCATATGAAAAGCTTCCTATGAATAAGCCCTCGCCTCCTTTCTTTCATTAAAAGCAATTTAAGGTAGATAATCTCATGCTGTAATTATTCAGTACGTGACTTTTTGATGTATTAAATTCTAAGCTGGAGATATAAGAATAAACTCATATTAATGAACTAGTAACTTTCCTTTTGGTAGTTTATGTATGGGCAGGAGAGTTAGTGCCTAATCTACTTATCCTAATTTTGTATTTCATTTAGGTCTATACTGTGAAGTTGCCAGATAAATTACAGGATGCCCAATTAAATGTGAATTACAGATAAACAACAAATAGTTTCTTAGTATAACCATGTCCAAGGTAATATATATTTTTATTTGCAAAATCTGGCAACCCTATGTGTACTCTACTGTTTAACACTGCACCTGTGAAGTGTCTTTGTGCCTGTCTGATTTGGATGCCAGGATTTTTATTCTGAAAGATTCTATGATGCAATAATATTAGCATTTTGAAAAATGGCCAAAGTGCCTAGGAACTGAGCTTCAAATTAAGATCTGATCAAAAATCAGTGTAATATTGTTTGATATAAAGTTGGAAATGAAAATGCAGAGTAAGATAAAATTATGAAAATCATGGAGTTTGATAATTACTGAGTCCAGCAGCCAGTATAATAAACAAATAAAATATATGGGCACAGAGCATGAAAGCATGTGAAGTACAAGGAGTAAAGTTACAGCGAATCCATGGGAAGCCCCTCCACCTCCAGCCCTCCTGGCACACGCACGTGCACGCGCGCGCACACACACACACACACACACACACACACACACACACACATACACACGCTGACTGGATTTAGTTTCCTTTTGTCCATTCTTCTCCAGCTCTGGCCACTGCCTGTGGAAACTGCTACTGCTAAGGCTTTCTTAATTAAGATGTGTTAAAGACCATCAACACATCAACATTTAATTGAAGTTTTCTCCCAGAAACAATGATAAAAATCACTGGGGAAAAAAAAATACCATTTTACGTTGAATGCACTATTTGTAACAGATTTTTCTATGGGCAAGGCTTTCCAGAAACTTGTGAATAGAGAAAGATGACCCAGTGATTGAGGGTAGGATCAGATTGTTCAGTTAGACCATATTTAATAGTGTTTTCACACTTATTAATTGAGGCATAGAAATTTTAGACAATCATGCTTAGGGATATTACGTATAACCTATTTTCTACTTAAAATAGCTTCCAGAGATGTCAAATTTAGGAACAATTGCATTTTTTTCAATTTTGTTCTTTTTTCTTAAACAAAGGAGGCCCCATGTCATAGCTATTAAACAAATGCTAATTCACTTTTTCCCCAAATGCCTTGGTGTCTGTTAACTCCCTGAACCTGGCATATATGTTGTTCCCTCCTCAAAGAGGTTTTTTTTTTTTTTTAACATCTTTATTGGAGTATAATTGCTTTACAATGGTGTGTTAGTTTCTGCTTCATTACAAAGTGAATCATGCCTCCTCAAAGAGTTTTGATCTAAAGTTAAAAATGTTTTCTAGATTGAAACTATTTTATTTATAGCTAAAAAGAAGTTGATCCTCTTCGAAAGTCATTTGTGGCTTATTCAATTTTTTTTTTTTTTTAATCACCAGCAAATGGTATAGTGTCTTTCATAGTGAGCCACCAACACATGTCCCTAAGATGATGGGTGAGTGAATGAACGAATGAGCTAAAAGCACTTCATGTTGCTCATCTAGGCTTTACTGTCCTGTGCATATGTTGGAAATTTCCTTTGGCTAAGCCACAAAATTAGTGGGCTATTTTCAGGGGACAATAGGAGAGTATTATAGGAAAAAATAATGGAATGATAAGTGAGAAGACATACAATGATGCAAAGGTTCTTTTCTGTTCTGGATGAAGAGGCTCAGGTAGACCTGTTCTCTCTGCAAACAAAAAATGCCTCCTCATATTAGATGTAAAAGTATAAACTGAGGGGCTTCCCTGGTTGCGCAGTGGTTGAGAGTCCGCCTGCCGATGAAGGGGACACGGGTTCGTGCCCTGGTCCGCGAAGATCCCACATGCCGCAGAGCGGCTGGGCCCGTGAGCCGTGGCCGCTGAGCCTGCGCGTCCGGAGCCTGTGCTCCGCAACGGGAGAGGCCGCAACAGTGAGAGGCCCGCGTACCGCAAAAAAAAAAAAAAAAAAAAAGTATAAACTGAAAGCAAGGGTCAACTGGAAACCCTCAGCAATGAATACATATAATTGAAGAAATGCATGTGGTTTCCAATTCTATCTTTACTCTCATAGGGATGCTTCATGTTGAACCAATGCATGTAACTACTGATAAAAAAGGAATAATAGCCTTGTCATGAAGGTTATGGTTGTTTTATCTAAAATTACATTAAACCAGAAAATTCAATTGCCAAGTGCTGGGTCTGCCTTATACACAGGTATCTAGGCTGATCCACTGTCAGTCAAATGGGTTTTTGGATAATTCACCCCCCCGCCCAGGATGAATCCGTACTGTTTTACCCAACTTCGCATGAAACATACTTTGCCAAGACTGGGCTTGAATTCTGAACCACACAAGTCTGTGAATATCCCAGCTAGTCAAGAGTTAACCCTGAGAAGCCTGCACCATTACTACTTGCAAAAGCCACAAAGTCAGATACTCAAATCCAGGATGCTACTTTTATTTCCACAAAAAGGAACTGATGATCTAACTAGGCAAGAGTACAACAACAGTTCTTTAACGCTCTGTTCTTGGTATTTAAAAAGGCTGGGTTATCGAGCTGAGTGATTTCAATGAATATGAATTGCAGCAATTCAAAATGGAGCTCATTCTTACTTTTCATTTTTATCGTATTGCCAATTCCATTTTTGTTCTCATTTAGGCTTCCCTTTGTTTATTAAGGAATATTGACAAGTAATCTATCAATGCCCTACTTATGCTACAAATTGAAAATAAAATTTCCCAGAGATGGATTTAAGTCACAGTCTTGATATGGTATGTTTGAACATCCTAAGTTCTAGCTCTTTTTTTTTTCCTAACATCTTTTAAAAGCTTTTCAGCTCCCATAAAAGTATATATGTCTTATGGGTGATTTGATAACACAAATCAGGTGCCCTAGAGTTGGTGGATTTTTGTTTTGTGATTATGAAGTGGAGGTATAGCCTCCACTTCAGACTTATTTCACCCCTTCATGTCTATCCAACAAGGAGATGTACTATTTTCACACTAGCAAATACCACCCCAAGGAAAGAAAGACAGGTAGTAGTTATGTCCAGATACTGGGACTTGAGTAACTATAAAAATCGATTTTTCTTCTTTACAGTTAAATTGATTATCTACTTGATAATACTTAGAAGAGTCATTAGCATCACAGCGGCAAAGCTATTCTTTGTCTTAATTTCTGCCACACTGCTTTGGCATTATAGACTGTGATGTTGAAAAATCATGAAAGGATGCACAGAGTTGTAAATAACAAACGTTCAAAGCAGTTCACAGCTTCACAGAAACATGAAGACAATTTTTCCCTCCAAGGAATGAAGAGGTGTCTAGAGACAGACAGTACTGCCTGGATGTTAATTTCCTTTACAGCCTCTTTCTCTTCAAGGACTATCTACATCATCAGGTATAGAAACTGATTCCCCTTTCTGACTGACAATCTTCTGTTAGATTCCCGCCTCTGCTTGGTCCTCTCGGGTACATGTCCCCAACTTGTGCATTGGGAACTGTCTCCAAGGGAACACAGGTGAGCTAGAACTGAATTAGGACCTGACCTAGTTTTGACTTTGCTTATGCATGGCGACTTCTCTTACACCCTTACAACCGATCTTCTCCTCTTTACCCATCCATCCCTCTCTGCCTCAGTTCCACAGACTTCTCCTTTCTTGGCTCTTTCAATTCCAGTTTGTATGTTCAACATAACCTCAGGCTGACAATCGCAACACATGTAGTTAGGAAAGAATCTGTTTTCTCTATCCTGCTCTTAAGAATCATTCCTCCATAGATATTATCTTTAAAGTATATTATCAAATTCTTCACACAAAATTACAAGTAATATGTATTTAATTAAAAATTGAAAGATCTGGAACTCTGACAATATAGTCACAAAAAAATAAACTATTTTTACTTCCATTTTCGCAGTCACACAGAAAACAATATAAGGAATAAGGGACCTAAGTCAACAAGCCTGTGCTCTGACAAAATACTTCCTTTTCATTTGGGAATCAAATAGGCATGCAAAAAAGCACATTACTGGCATACGCTCACATAAATCCCTCGACTGCAAGACTATAAATATATTAATTAAATATGTTTGATTATTTAATTATGCTCTGCCTCCTTAAAAAATATGTGAGGCAATTATATGAAAATATAATGGTAATACTTAAATGTAATATTGTATCTTATATTGAAATGTGAAAATATTAAAATATAGCCGCATGCGTGTTCTGAGATACTATTTGTACATTTAATGTATTGTCCATGTGGCACTTTCTCTGTACCTCTGAGGCTTGACATCACTGTAAGTTTCTGTAACTTGAGAATGCATTTTTTACTAATTATCTGAGTGATCATTACTTCACGTCGAGCAACACCAGGATTCTGTCTCTTCCTTTTTCTTATCCTTCCTGTTAATGCCCGTGGGGAGAGCATGTCAATGTATGATAAACCCACACCTTCCCCTTACTGGGGCTGTTTTATGACTTGCTAGATTATCAACATTTTGTTGACTTGGCAAAGGCACCTTATTCATCACTCACTGGTATTCATTATTATTTGGCTTTTCAACTACTGATTTGGAGGAAGACTTCTAATTCTTTTTCTCCTTACTTTTCCATTCATTTCTCAAAGTAGAGAATTTACAGTTCATAATATTGTTTTGCTAATTTGCTTTTCATTTCTTCATTTCATTGTCTACATGACTTATGCCAAATTCTTGTAAATTCGAACAGTATAGCCCTATGAGATTAACAGATACAAACTGCTACACGTAAAATAGATAAGCAACAAGGATTTACTGTATAGCACAGGGAACTATATTCAGTGTCTTGTGATAACCTATGATGAAAACTAATCTGAAAAAACGTATCTATATTTAACGGAATCACTTTGCTGTACAACTGAAATTAACACAGTATTGTAAATCAAGTATACTTCAATTAAAAAAAAAAGCCAAACACTACAGCCCTAGTCAAAATTAGAGGCATGTTTGTATTCAGCCTTTAAATCCTTCAATTAAAACCGAATGATTTCTACTGAACGAAGCACAATAAAACCTCCCGCTACCTTACCAGCCCTCGTTATAAAAATACACATAAAAAAGGTAATGTTTGGTTAAGGTTAATTATGTTTTCAGGATAATTAATCTGAAGGGCATTGCTGGTAATCTTACTTCTTGTTCCAGACTATCTCCTGTGTTGCGTGCAATGAACAAGGGCCATGAAGCAAAGCCACTCTGACTCAGTGATGCTGCACTAGGGTGTGACAGGCCTCAGTCACTAACTCTCTCAGGACTGAATGTTTCCTTTGGTAAACTTTCTCATGCTAAATTGCATTACAAACTGATAGGATCTTTAAAAACAGTTTCTCACTTTGATGTTTATACCTGAATAAAACATTTTTAAGTTGTATTATGAGCCTGGTACCCTATTTTAAATCTGCATACAACTGTCCCTGGATACTCTGATTTTCCCACATACTGACTATGGAAAAATTTTCACACTTATCTACTCAAGTTGGTAAACAGGAGCATATGGACAAAGTTAGAGTACTGGCAAGTGTTCTAGGGTTATCATTCCTGGTGTTCTCCCCTGCCAGTGTGAGTGAGTGAGTGTGTGTGTGTGTGTGTGTGTGTGTGTGTGCGTGCGCGTGTGTGCATACTGCCATAGAAAACCTAATTGCTTGATCTTCTCTCATAACAACAGAATCCTAAGTGGAACAGCAGAGGTAACATTTATTTTTTAATACAACTTTCTCAACAGAAGTGCTGTGTTTCAGAAGAATGTCTTAAATGTGCCTCTTATTCTTACTGGGGGGTGGTATGTGGTAACATGGCTGCAGCACTCAGTAATTAGATTAGATATAAACGTTTAAGTAAAACTTTATATCTACCACTTCTGCCAAGGCTGCAGTACTATGCACTATGCAAGTGAATTCTTCAGCGTTCTTAGCCATAAAGAAGATCATTTTTGGTCAGTAAACCAGAAAATATAATGGCCTGACCTGGTTTAGCTACAGCCCTGCTGAGCGGTATGAATATGCTGTCTAACCTCTTACGATACATTCTGTGAAGCAGCATTGTCATGACTACTGTTAATAGTTCCACGGCCCTAACATAGGATTGATGAGGATGTACCTCAATGACCTTGTATTTAAATCCTGCACCCGCCTTTTTTTTTTAATAAGCAGGGACCGAGTAGGACCTCTGAGATTTGAGGCACACGAATCTTCTGCTGACCTCCGTTCCCACATCTGCTGCAGATAACAGGGAGCTTCGCAGTTCTACCAGCTCAGAGCACCATGGCCTCTCCCGAGGCCTCCACCTTCCAAGCAACAATGAAGTGGGAACCCCGGAACTCTGTCTCCTCTTTGTTAGGCCCCCAGCTCTCCTTCCTGTCACATCACTCACAGCCGTGCCACCACAAACTGCCTGAGAGCAAGGGGACTAACCTCACCCTGCCTTCTGCTCCTCACTTGGTGTGTCACCAAAGCAGGCCCTGGTCATCTGGTTCACTCTACTTCTCTCTAGTGAACCTCATCCATCACTACTCTCCAACTCCGAAACTCTTCCCATGGGCCCTCCGGACCTCATGGTCAATTATTAGCAAAACACCCTGTACCCTCACCTCTGACCATTCTCTCCCCTCACTGCTCGTCCCTGGAGACACTACGTCCCCTGCAGTCCTCGTAAGCTGTAATGTGAGTTCCCTTTGGCCCTACCTACTTTGTATCACTAGCTTCTAATTGAGCTGACATGTTTTTAAAAAGACTGCAAAATTGTATTTTGGGCACTTTCCCACCCACGTTTTCCTTATCCCCATAATTCCCATTCTAAACTTTCACATTCCAGATGTCTAGAGTTTCATTTTCTTCATCATCCTCACCAAGGTACACCACCAGGCTTATCTTCCTTAACCCAGATTTGATATTTTTCAATCACCCCTCTCCTTCACAATAAATACCCTGAATTACAGGAAGAAATTTTTCGATACAGCACTCTTCCTCTCCTTTGAACACTTGGAAAAATTTAAGAAGCAAGGAGGTTCACTCTGTCAGCCAACCAGGACCCATTTCAAGGACTCTTCCTTCCACAAGCAGTGCTTATTTCTCTATGCTATCATTAGTGAGCCTTAAGGTACTGTACTCTTAGAATATGGATAACTTATCTGATCTATACTACATATTAAGATGAGATGAAATGTTGGAGTTTGAATTGATGATTGGATTAGTTATGATTCTAATCTATAAACTCCTATAAACCCCTCTCTTTACACAATTAAAAGGGAGATTGCTTTCAGCAAAAATGTTCCCAGAGCTTCACTCCTTTACTACAAATGTCCTCTGTATTAATTTCCGATGATTGCTGTAACAAATTACCATAAACTTAGTGGCTTAAAATAACATATATTTATTTTCTTATAACTCTGGAGGCCAGAAATCTGAAATTAGTTTCACTGGCCAAGATCAAAGTGTTGGCAGGGCCATGCTCCCTGCAGAGACTAAAGGATAATGCGTTTTTTGCCTCTTCCAGCTTCTGGTGGCTCCTGGCATTCCCTGGCTTGTGGCCATACCACTCTGATCTCTGCCTCCAAGGTCACATTGCCTGTTTCTCTGTGTGTTTGTAAAAGCTCCTTCTATCTTCCTCTTATAAGGACACAGTGATGGAATTTAGGGTCCACCTGGATAATTAAGGATAACCTTCCCATCTCAAGATCCTTAATTTAATAATGCCCGCAAAGTCTCTTTTACTGCCATATAAGGTAAGGATCACAGATCCCAGGTAGCAGGATGTGCATATCTTTCGGGAAGCCATCATTCAGACTCATATACCCCACAATCTTTTACACAAATGCCAAGAACTATGTGTAAATGCTATAACTTAAGTGAAAAGAACAATTAACTTATTAAGTCATCAACAACTTTTGTCACCGTTTAATTTATTTCAAATTTTGGATTTCTAAGTCTTTATGAATCATCTTACCCACTCTTCATTTTGCCTATATATAATTGAAATTATAATTCATAAATGAGTAAAGAGGAAACGTATAAACTCTGGAACTTTCAAATATACATCTGTTGGTTTTCTATTTTGCATGTATGGCTTCTTTTTCATAAGCATCAGAGTATAATTCTAAAAGTTTAATGAAAATGGACAAATACTATTACTCTATTTCAACTCTACAGTCCTGTATGAAAAAATAATTTGCACAGTATTTTCAATTCCATTATTACGGTTTTTGCCAGAAGAATGAGGTGTCAGATTTTTATTGTCTGATATGTATTGGGAATTAGAATTGCATGCACCACCACCCTGACCTTTATCCATACTCTGCATTTTGATTGGCTAACCTTTCTACTTCTTCCTATTTGTAGCTTTACTAAGAGGAACAGGTGAAATGTCCAACCAGTAAACACACAGAACAGCAGAAGGTCAAGCTGAAAGGAAACAACCAAATTGCACATCGGGTGTGTGACATGCCAACGCCAGGACCTCACGCTCAACCAAAAATTTAAATTACAATATAAAACAGCATAACTGAATCCACTCTCTAAAAATGAATAAAAGAAAGGTGGCAAGTTTAACCCACTCTACATAACGTTGCAATTCCCTGGCCTTCCATGAAAACATCCTTGAAAGATGACTTGAGGTCACGAAATCAGTTTTCATTATCACTAAAGTGATGCATACATTTGTATCTTAAGCCCTGTGTAAGGAAAACTGTTTCAGATCTGTCTTCTTTCTTGGGTGATACAAAATCACAGATTCATTATGACTTTCTCCAGCTCTTTCCTAACAGACCTTGTGCAGACGTACTCTTGGCAAAACTACAGTTCATGACTAGTAAAGACTAACAATTTTACTCCAAAGACCTGTATCACCATCAAACTTTTCTTCACACTTTTTTTCGAACCCAGGATTTCACTTGCAAGCAAACATCCACCTAGACTAACCCAGATCCGTTGCTTTAAGTTACATTAGTATTCTTAGTATATTTGTAATTAGAACAAGAGTGCCAAAAATTACCACCTAAATTTAGAATACACTATCTTTTGGAAACTGGACACTAATGACATATTTAAAAATAAATCTAAATTCCCCCTGGATTTTGAAATACAGCAATTAAGGTTATCCTCTTACATGTATATTTAAACAAATAAAAAAATCTTATATCCAGCAAATTTGTAAATAAATGTTGTTTCAAATGCAATTTTAAAAGATTGCATTACACAAGCCAATAAGAAAATAGTAAAGATTCTTCACAATTTCTTCTACACCTTGATTCAGTATGCCTGAAAACTTTGTTCATGGGAAGGTAGTTAAGTGTAAACTAATTATATACTTAAATTTTCGAAAGCCTTCCAGAAACATACATCTTTGAAGAGCATTCCTACTGTCTTTAAAAATAGGTACATAGTAAAAATATTAAAGCATAAACATATTTTTGTCTGGCCAAGGGAAAACTAATAAGGTTTATACCATTATATTATACCACATATTATACCATCCTAGTATAATAGAGCTTACCAGAGACAACCCCTTATTTTTAAGGGTAAAGAAACTGAGTCTCAGAAACTAGTCACACAGTTAGATAAATTTCTTCCATCAATTCAAAAGACAACTAAGCTATATCAGCAAAATAAAATACAGTCTAAAAGATTTTTTTTTTAATTTTTAGAATGTAACAGTGCTTCTTCTTATTATTTACTTTTCACTTAAGTAACTTTATATTTGTATTACATCATGCTAAATTTTACCAGCATTTGGGGTCAAAACACAATATACTCTCTACTATACAGCATATCATGTATCTAGTCTAGTATGATATATATAGCGCATCATATGTCTCTAGAGAGAGACGGACATAGCTGGAGTTAGCTGGAGGGTGATGAGAAACTGGACAAAGATCTCTGTGTTTTTAAAAGTGTCACAGGATTTTAAAACTGTTTATTTAAAATCTAGTGGGAAGAATCCACTACAGAAGTAGAGGTTGAAAAGCAAAAGAAAAAGGATAACTAGACTGGAAATTTCTTGAGAGTGTGGAAGGGTATATAACTGAAGCACATTCGAAGGATCTGGCCATGAACTGAGGACTCAAGGAGGATAGTGTGCATTTGTATCCAAGTTTAGGAAACTGGCAGTTCTACTGAAATCATGGGTAACAAAACAGAAGTAAAAGAGGAACATAAGTGAAGGACATTGCTGACAAAATGGAAGAAAGTAGAAGAGTCAATGGAAAGAACTTTTTTTTTTTTTTTTTTTTTTTTGGCTGTACACGGGCCTCTCACTGCTGTGGCCTCTCCCGTTGCGATGCACAGGCTCCGGACGCACAGGCTCAGCGGCCACGGCTCACGGGCCCAGCCACTCTGCAGCATGTGGGATCTTCCCGGACCGGGGCACGAACCCGCGTCCCCTGCATCGGCAGGCGGACTCTCAACCACTGCGCCACCAGGGAAGCCCGAAAGAACATTTTAATGAGACTAAAAACAAAAACAACAACAAAAAATCCCAACAGTCATAACTAAACAGTCATAGGAACATGACTGCGGATCTAGCTATTTGAACGATGCAGCAACTACAGATCATGAGAGGATTCTAGGTATGGACTGAGATGATGGTACCTAGTTTGTGGTAAGGGGTCTTTCTGGCAATCCAACATCCTACCAGAGAAGCAGTAATTCTTGCCTAAACTCTAATATTGGAAAATTACTGATTTGAAATTCTTTCTTTACATGTTGGTACTCAATGTGTAATAACTTACAGATTTTAAGGTGCTAAGAGCTAGTGAAAATAGAAAAGAGTAGAGCATTTACTGAACTGAAAAAAAATAGGAAAAAGACTAATGAACCAAACTCTCCAGTACGCATTTCTCTAAGAGGAGACAAATGATCTGGTAACTGCAGAGAGAAAAATCATTAGTTATACAGATTCTGATTTTTACAGGTAATCTGACTTCTGAAGCAACAGATACAGGGTTATTCTGGGCAAAATGCCTTCACATATTATTTTTCGCTTTTTTTTTTTTTACTTTATTTGTAATTTAAATTTTAATACCCAATAATTTATTTAATACCAGTATGCCCTGAGTTACAGAATTCTATCAGGACAATTGAAAAAAAATCAATGAAGCAAAACTTTAAAAGGACATTTGAAATTCTCAAGTCTTTATTTCACAAATCATAATATGAAACATCCTTTGAATGATAAAGTTTTCTAAATACACTTGAAATGAAATAACGAATCCTTGATCTTCATGCGATATGTTAGAAACAATCTAATACTAATGCAAAGTAGGAAAACATACTCCAACTACATCAATTTATTCCATTTTTCTCTTATTTAGAAATATGGGCAGTATAAAGTATACAAATTGTGTTTAAGATCTAAAAATGGAAGTTTTTAAAAGCCCTCGATTTGACTGATTACTGATAGCTATATTAATATACGCCAAACGATTTTTACCATGAATTGGCTTCACTCGTCAGTTGACTGGTATCAAGGTGTATCATTACCATGTGGGCTTATTTTATGTACAAACATCACCCTAACAACGAGGAGAACAAAACAATACTGACAGAGCATGGCCTGATTATGCTTAGACTACATTACTCATGATAGAAATTTCAGACTTTAATAGGGATTAGTGATAAACAGTTTGTTATAAAAGAATACAAAACAGATTAAAGTTGTAGAAATTTTGATAAAGGAAATATTTATTTGAATTGGGTGAATAAAATGCTTCAGAATCTATAGGTACTTATTTGTAGATTTTGAATTCTATAGTTTCTCAGGATAAAGGACACATCAAGATACCTAATCCAAGAATAAATACAAGTCCTCAGTTGACCAGTAAGCTGAAGAAGCTATTTTGTAATCCATGTTTCCACCTATTTACAAAGAATAACTTTTGTTTTCTTTTAATCAATATTCTATACTTTTAGTTAAGGGATAACTTATCTACACTTCAAACTTATAAAGAATTTAAAACATTTCTCAAAACAATTAATTTAAAATCTATCATATTATATATAAATAACCAAATAGATATTTAGATATAATATAATCATAAAGGAAAATCAGATAGGAGAAATAAGAACAGGTATGAGTTTGGTGCCCAGAATTGTATACTGTTGCTTTGAGAGAGTTACAAATTTGACTCAGTGCTTCACAGTTGCCCAGAGAAAAGGAAATCCTATAAAGTTGCTGGAGTTGAGTTATCAATGAAAATAAAAGCGAATTGAGCTGGTCAGGAGTAGAACAGCAGTCTTGGGAATGAGATCCAGGAGGACTTCTTTCCCAGCTGGCTTCTCTCTGGTCAATAATGTCCCTGACAACTATATAAGCACCTGCATCTACGTTTTGTCAGTGACATGCTGTATATTGACCTGTTCTGAAGTACCTGATACACACAACCTTATTTTGATCCTTATAACCACTTAATTATTGTTAATAAGAAAGTGATATGAGGATCAAAGGGTTTATTCAACTTTTCTAAGTTTGCATAATTAGAAATTAGCAGACTAATTAGCGCTAAAAACAGATATGTCTGATTGCAATCCTCTATTCTTAAGTATCTACGTAATAGTGAATTCAACTTTGAATTATTTCTTATAAATACATATGGAAGAATCATTTCACACCAAAGCATAATTCACAGAGAGTATCGCGAGAGTGCAGAGCAGAGGAAGACAAAGGGATGAGACCCAGCTTTCTGACTGTCTAGAACAATTTACGGGTCTTTTTGTTTTGTTCTGTTTGTTTTTAACCTAAAGAAATGGATCCCTACGAATACAGCTGATTTGTTTTGTGGTGTTGTTTTGTTTTTCCTCTTCAAATAGGTGGTACTGATTAAAAGATCAAATTTCCTAACAAGTATATGGAATGAGAGTGATTCATGCTGTCAGTTAAAGTCAGAGCCACGTGCCTGGATAGTCAGTCGACACCACTCATAAAAACTGAGAAAACTATCAAGGACACAGTCTGAAGGTAAAGCCAAACTTTACAGCCAAGCACATCCTGAAGGCAGGATGGCCACACAATTCCCAGAAGGCAGGCTCCTCCCCCCGACCCAGTGCAGTCACTCCACCTGCTCTGGTTTCCATTCCACTGGCAGAGTCCATCTTTCTTCCCATTGTCCTATTTAGAATTTCCTGTTTCTGACCAATGACCAAGCTCCAAGCTAGGTGTATTGATAATTTCTCATTTTATCACCTTCTTACCAGACACTTTTCTAGTCCACCTTAATGAGAGACAGGCTCTCACTTACCCTAGCCAGTAATTCTGTTTTCACCCATGGCCT